>NW_024061634.1:85000-106633 GCF_016432855.1 Salvelinus namaycush | reverse complement strand
CTGTCTATATTAACCATGTATGCTGTCTATATTAACCATGTATACTGTCTATATTAACCATGTATGCTGTCTATATTAACCATGCTGTCTATATTGCTTGTAATTAATATAAGTCAACATCTAAGTGTTAAGTGTTTTTATGTAAATTATGGTCCATCAGACCCGTGAACATTAGGAGAATAACAAAAACATGAACACCACATCAGGGTTAAAGGTTTAAACATGGTATGGCTATGGCCCAGTTGTATGTTTAAAAGGTATGGCTATGGGCCAGTTGTATGTTTAAAAGGTATGGCTATGGCCCAGTTGTATGTTTAAAAGGTATGGCTATGGGCCAGTTGTATATTTAAAAGGTATGGCTATGGGCCAGTTGTATATTTAAAAGGTATGGCTATGGGCCAGTTGTATATTTAAAAGGTATGGCTATGGGCCAGTTGTATGTTTAAAAGGTATGGCTATGGGCCAGTTGTATATTTAAAAGGTATGGCTATGGGCCAGTTGTATGTTTAAAAGGTATGGCTATGGCCCAGTTGTATGTTTAAAAGGTATGGCTATGGGCCAGTTGTATATTTAAAAGGTATGGCTATGGGCCAGTTGTATGTTTAAAAGGTATGGCTATGGCCCAGTTGTATGTTTAAAAGGTATGGTTTTAATGGGCCAGTTGTATGTTTAAAAGGTATGGTTAATGGGCCAGTTGTATGTTTAAAAGGTATGGTTAATGGGCCAGTTGTATGTTTAAAAGGTATGGTTAATGGGCCAGTTGTATGTTTAAAAGGTATGGTTTTAATGGGCCAGTTGTATGTTTAAAAGGTATGGTTAATGGGCCAGTTGTATGTTTAAAAGGTATGGTTAATGGGCCAGTTGTATGTTTAAAAGGTATGGTTAATGGGCCAGTTGTATGTTTAAAGGTATGGTTAATGGGCCAGTTGTATGTTTAAAAGGTATGGTTAATGGGCCAGTTGTATGTTTAAAAGGTATGGTTAATGGGCCAGTTGTATGTTTAAAAGGTATGGTTAATGGGCCAGGTGTATGTTTAAAAGGTATGGTTTTAATGGGCCAGTTGTATGTTTAAAAGGTATGGTTAATGGGCCAGTTGTATGTTTAAAAGGTATGGTTAATGGGCCAGTTGTATGTTTAAAGGTATGGTTAATGGGCCAGTTGTATGTTTAAAAGGTATGGTTAATGGGCCAGTTGTATGTTTAAAAGGTATGGTTTTAATGGCCAACAATTAAAAGGTCAACTTACAGTTTTCAGAAGAACTTTTCTTTGTTTTAAGTCCAAACCAGTATTACTTACAGGTGTGGAAATCATGAATTGTCAGTCAGAATTTATTGGCCTTTATTGATAAGCCATTATACATGATTACAAATGTATTGTAATGCTAGAGGTAGCAGGATTCAGTGTTCCCTAGCAACACATGGAGACGGGACTTTTCATTCAACACGACTCCATTTACAAGGTAAGAGATTTATATCCCTTTTATTTTCACTGGATAGACACATTTATGTTGTACACTCCCAATTTTTGATTGTGACTAAAACACAGAACACACTTGAGTGTGGGGGAACATCTCAACAGAAGCAGCACTGGTTTGCATTAAAACCAGGACATTGCTAAGGAAAGGACAGAGACATTGGTAGACGATCTAACGCTCTCATTAAAATACACACAGAGACTTATGAGGAGCTCGAAATCCATTACAAGGCCCTTCCTTTCCACGGTACATTTCCGGAAGAACTTTGTTAGAATTAACTCTCAGGCTACGTCCCAAAATGGCACCTTATTTCCTATATAGTGCACTTCTTTTGACCAGAGCCCTTAGCAGAGTACGATGTAGGGCCCTAGTCAAAGGTAGTGCACTACGTAAGGAATAGGGTGTCATCTGGGACGCAAACTTTTTAAAACATTAGTCACGCAAACATCTAGTATTCTCAGGGACCACAACAACATGACATGGCTGTAACCACAGACGATGAGGTTTATTAAATAAATCAATTAAATGGGAGGTAATTTTTCTTTAAAGGAATGTACATGAAATACATACACTACATGATCACAAGTATGTGGACACCTGCTTGTCGAACATCTCATTTCAAAATCATGGGCATTAATATGGAGTTGGTCCCCCCTTTGCTGCTATAACAGCCTTCACTCTTCAGGGAAGGCTTTCCACTAGATGTTGGAACATTGCTGCGGGGACTTGCTTCCATTCAGCCACAGGAGCATTAGTGATGTTGGGCGATTAGGCCTGGCTCGCAGTCGGTGTATATATATAGTGTAGAACCACAATAAATACAGAACACAACCTACAGTGTCTATACCAGGGCTCTCCAACTCTGTTCCTGGAGAACTTCCTTCCTGTAGGGTTTAATAGACCAGGGCTCAGGGCTCTCCTATGTATAAGCTTCGTTTAAACATAGATCTCTGCCTAGATGTCTATTTTTGCTTGCTTGAAGAAGTCCAGTTGCTTGAATGTTTATTTACACAAGAGGAGAAGCTAGAACCTCTGGCTAGACAACAACATTTTCCAATTAGAGCATTATAATGGGAATACACAATGGAATCAAAAAATCACATTTTCATGGTCTCACTTTTACGGTCTCCAGGATTTGATCAACAATATGGAACAAAGATACATTTTTTTTTTTATTCTTTTAAAGTATCCTATCACATCCACTCTGTTTGTATGGTAAGGTACAAAGACATATCTTTACCATATGCTACACACCATCACCAAGGTAGATGAACTTAAAACGTGCTGTCATGTAATCTTTGCTATGCCTCATCTTACTCAGGACTCTTGTTGTATATCCATTCCAAGCACAAACGGTATTCAACCGCCACAACGGTATTCAACCGTCACAAACGGTATTCAACCGTCACAAACGGTATTCAACCGTCACAACGGTATTCAACCGCCACAAACGGTATTCAACCGCCACAAACGGTATTCAACCGCCACAAACGGTATTCAACCGCCACAAACGGTATTCAACCAACACACTTCTGTTTCTCTTCCTTCACACACACACACACACACACATATCATTTACAATCCCACTACACTATACCTGTATTGCATATTGCCCCAGCAACTGTTATCTTTGACATTTCAAAGCCTTAAACACCTGTACAGACACACATAAACATACATTAAACCAAACATCTAATATAGTAATATATATACACACACGCTACCGTTCAAAAGTTTGGGGTCACTTTTTGAGTTCCTCTGTCCAGTGTCTGTTCTTTTGCCCATCTTAATCTTTTCTTTTTATTGGCCAGTCTGAGATATGGCTTTTTCTTTGTAACTCTGCCTAGAAGGCCAGCATCCCAGAGTCGCCTCGTCACTGTTGACGTTGAGACTGGTGTTTTGCGGGTACTATTTAATGAAGCTGCCAGTTGAGCACTTGTGAGGCGTCTGTTTCTCAAACTAGACACTCTAATGTACTTGTCCTCTTACTCAGTTGTGCACCGGGGCCTCCCTCTCCTCTTTCTATTCTGGTTAGAACCAGTTTGCGCTGTTCTGTGAAGGGAGTAGTACACAGCGTTGTACGAGATCTTCAGTTTCTTGGAAATTTCTCGCATGGAATAGCCTTCACTTCTCAGAACAAGAATAGACCGACGAGTTTCAGAAGAAAGGTCTTTGTTTCTGACCATTTTGAGCCTGTAATCGAACCCACAAATGCTGATGCTCCAGATACTCAACAAGTCTAAAGAAGGCCAGTTTTATTGCTTCTTTAAAATCAGCAGAACAGTTTTCAGCTGTGCTAACATAATTGCAAAAGGGTTTTCTAATGATCAATTAGCCTTTTAAAATTATAAACTTGGATTAGCTAACACAACATGGCATTGGAACACAGGAGTGATGGTTGCTGATAATGGACCTCTGTACACCTATGTAGATATTCCATAAAATAATCTGCCGTTTCCAGGTACAATACTAATTTACAACATTAACAATGTCTACACTGTATTTCTGATCAATTTGATGTTATTTTAAAATGGACAAAAAAAAAATGCTTTTCTTTCAAAAACAAGGACATTTCTAAGTGACCCCAAACCTTTGAACGGTAGTATATATATATATATAATTTTTATTTCCCCACTTTATATGACAATAAGACTGATCAGTCACTACAATATATTAATAAATACTTTTTTTTATCTGTACACATACCTACAAAAACTGCACCATTTACAGCAGGGGTATCATACGAATCCGGTCCTCGAGCCCATTCAAATCCTTTTTCTGTGTATGTATTTTTATGGGGTGAGGAAAACAATAATGAGCCCATATTTATAGTCTCTTTACCCTGTCCAACATGCTAACAATAATAAAAACAAAAGCTAGACAGTCAGGGAGCATCGAATTCCCAAAAGCGATGGATGATAGACATTTTGCAAATATAACCGATTCTAAAGTGCCGTCCTCCGGACCTCGGTGAAGAACGAATGCGGCTCGTTGGACCAAAATCTGTTTGAAAACCCTGATTTACAGTTAAGAGAATTCACAATCAACAAAATAAAGAACATTTACACAACATGGAATTTATGTTCAATAGACATCTTCAAACACACAGGTGATATGTCGTTGTCACACTGAATAAAACTGTAAACAAAGTAAAATACTATCTATAGTATAGATATAGACCTAGTCATAACTATCCTTTCTATCACACGCCACTTGGAATTTAATCTAGTTTTTTTGGGGGGGGGGGAAAGGAGAGTATGTTTGATGTAAATACATTAAACAAGTTGGACCCACACAGAGGAAGAGTATACTTTACTGATATCGACATGTTTCACACCGAGGGGAGTGGAGGGAATTAGACACCTAGTTCAGGGGGGAGCAACATATTGGGATCTAGTTCAGGAGGGGAGCAACATATTGGGATCTAGTTCAGGAGGGGAGCAACATATCGGGGTCTAGTTCAGGGGGAGAGCAACATATTGGGGTCTAGTTCAGGAGGGGAGCAACATATTGGGATCTAGTTCAGGAGGGGAGCAACATATCGGGGTCTAGTTCAGGGGGAGAGCAACATATCGGGGTCTAGTTCAGGAGGGGAGCAACATATTGGGGTCTAGTTCAGGGGGGAGCAACATATTGGGGTCTAGTACAGGGGGAGAGCAACATATTGGGGTCTAGTACAGGGGGAGAGCAACATATTGGGGTCTAGTTCAGGGGGGAGCAACATATTGGGGTCTAGTTCAGGGGGGGAGCAACATATTGGGGTCTAGTTCAGGAGGGGAGCAACATATTGTGGTCTAGTTCAGGGGGGAGCAACATATTGGGGTCTAGTTCAGGGGGGGAGCAACATATTGGGGTCTAGTTCAGGAGGGGAGCAACATATTGGGGTCTAGTTCAGGAGGGGAGCAACATAGTGGGGTCTAGTTCAGGGGGGAGCAACATATTGGGGTCTAGTTCAGGAGGGGAGCAACATAGTGGGGTCTAGTTCAGGGGGGGAGCAACATATTGGGGTCTAGTTCAGGGGGGAGCAACATATTGGGGTCTAGTACAGGGGGAGAGCAACATATTGGGGTCTAGTACAGGGGGGGAGCAACATATTGGGGTCTAGTTCAGGGGGGAGCAACATATTGGGGTCTAGTTCAGGGTGGAGCAACATATTGGGGTCTAGTTCAGGAGGGGAGCAACATATTGGGGTCTAGTTCAGGGGGGGAGCAACATATTGGGGTCTAGTTCAGGGGGGAGCAACATATTGGGGTCTAGTTCAGGGGGGAGCAACATATTGGGGTCTAGTACAGGGGGGAGCAACATATTGGGGTCTAGTTCAGGGGGGAGCAACATATTGGGGTCTAGTTCAGGGGGGAGCAACATATTGGGGTCTAGTTCAGGGGGGGAGCAACATATTGGGGTCTAGTACAGGGGGGAGCAACATATTGGGGTCTAGTTCAGGGGGGAGCAACATATTGGGGTCTAGTTCAGGGTGGAGCAACATATTGGGGTCTAGTTCAGGGGGAGAGCAACATATTGGGGTCTAGTTCAGGGTGGAGCAACATATTGGGGTCTAGTACAGGGGGGAGCAACATATTGGGGTCTAGTACAGGGGGGAGCAACATATTGGGGTCTAGTTCAGGGGGGAGCAACATATTGGGGTCTAGTTCAGGGGGGAGCAACATATTGGGGTCTAGTTGAGGGGGAGAGCAACATATTGGGGTCTAGTTCAGGGGGGGAGCAACATATTGGGGTCTAGTTGAGGGGGGAGCAACATATTGGGGTCTAGTTCAGGGGGGGAGCAACATATTGGGGTCTAGTTGAGGGGGGAGCAACATATTGGGGTCTAGTTCAAGGGGGGAGCAACATATTGGGGTCTAGTTCAAGGGGGGAGCAACATATTGGGGTCTAGTACAGGTGGGAGCAACATATTGGGGTCTAGTTCAGGGTGGAGCAACATATTGGGGTCTAGTTCAAGGGGGAGCAACATATTGGGGTCTAGTTCAGGGGGGAGCAACATATTGGGGTCTAGTTCAGGGGGGAGCAACATATTGGGGTCTAGTTCAGGGGGGGAGCAACATATTGGGGTCTAGTTCAGGGGGGGAGCAACATATTGGGGTCTAGTACAGGGGGGGAGCAACATATTGGGGTCTAGTTCAGGGGGGGAGCAACATATTGGGGTCTAGTACAGGGGGGAGCAACATATTGGGGTCTAGTTCAGGGGGGAGCAACATATTGGGGTCTAGTTCAAGGGGGGAGCAACATATTGGGGTCTAGTTCAGGGGGGAGCAACATATTGGGGTCTAGTTCAGGGGGGAGCAACATATTGGGGTCTAGTTCAAGGGGGGAGCAACATATTGGGGTCTAGTTCAGGGTGGAGCAACATATTGGTGTCTAGTTCAGGGTGGAGCAACATATTCTGAGAGTTTCACCTCAATGGGCAGGACTTCCTGGTGTGTTTAGAGTTGGGTGTATTTAGCGGTCAGTGTTTTCTTATCTGCGGCTAACACAGCCCTCCCTCATAGTCATCGTCATCCTCGGCGGCAGCAGCAGGCGCTCCGGCGCCCCCCTGTGGTGGCTTTGCGGTCTTCTTCTTCGCTCCTCCTCCAGGTACCTTCAGGGAGATGGCCAGCTTGGCATACTGAGAGTAGACGGGGGATAGATTACATCAACAGGGTTGTTCCTACCTCTTGTATTGTTTCTTCAAGTGTATGAAACTTGTGGAATTGGATCTTAAAAAGTATGGTTTCAAATACTGTTAGACAGTGGTAGCAGATTGGCATACCGGCAGTGTAAAAGATAACTCCTGTATAGAGGGTTACCCTCTGCAGGTTAAGTGTCAACATCACTAGACAGTGTGAGGGTTTGGTCAGGGACCCATGGCTAGACAGTGTGAGGGTTTGGTCAGGGACCCATGGCTAGACAGTGTGAGGGACAGTGTGAGGGTTTGGTCAGGGACCCATGGCTAGACAGTGTGAGGGTTTGGTCAGGGACCAATCACTAGACAGTGTGAGGGTTCGGTCAGGGACCCATCGCTAGACAGTGTGAGGGTTTGGTCAGGGACCCATCGCTAGACAGTGTGAGGGTTTGGTCAGGGACCCATGGCTAGACAGTGTGAGGGTTTGGTCAGGGACCCATCGCTAGACCGTGTGAGGGTTTGGTCAGGGACCCATCACTAGAGAGTGTGAGGGTTTGGTCAGGGACCCATCACTAGAGAGTGTGAGGGTTTGGTCAGGGACCCATCGCTAGACAGTGTGAAGGTTTGGTCAGGGACCCATCACTAGACAGTGTGAGGGTTTGGTCAGGGACCCATGGCTAGACAGTGTGAGGGTTTGGTCAGGGACCCATTGTGAGGGTTTGGTCAGGGACCCATTGTGAGGGTTTGGTCAGGGACCCATTGTGAGGGTTTGGTCAGGGACCCATCACTAGAGAGTGTGAGGGTTTGGTCAGGGACCCATCGCTAGACAGTGTGAAGGTTTGGTCAGGGACCCATCACTAGACAGGGTGAGGGTTTGGTCAGGGACCCATCGCTAGACAGTGTGAGGGTTTGGTCAGGGACCCATAGCTAGACAGTATGAGGGTTTGGTCAGGGACCCTCACAGTGTGAGGGTTTGGTCAGGGACCCATCGCTAGACCGTGTGAGGGTTTGGTCAGGGACCCATCACTAGAGAGTGTGAGGGTTTGGTCAGGGACCCATCACTAGAGAGTGTGAGGGTTTGGTCAGGGACCCATCGCTAGACAGTGTGAAGGTTTGGTCAGGGACCCATCACTAGACAGTGTGAGGGTTTGGTCAGGGACCCATGGCTAGACAGTGTGAGGGTTTGGTCAGGGACCCATTGTGAGGGTTTGGTCAGGGACCCATTGTGAGGGTTTGGTCAGGGACCCATTGTGAGGGTTTGGTCAGGGACCCATCACTAGAGAGTGTGAGGGTTTGGTCAGGGACCCATCGCTAGACAGTGTGAAGGTTTGGTCAGGGACCCATCACTAGACAGGGTGAGGGTTTGGTCAGGGACCCATCGCTAGACAGTGTGAGGGTTTGGTCAGGGACCCATAGCTAGACAGTATGAGGGTTTGGTCAGGGACCCTCACAGTGTGAGGGTTTGGTCAGGGACCCATTACTAGACAGTGTGAGGGTTTGGTCAGGGACCCATCGCTAGACAGTGTGAGGGTTTGGTCAGGGACCCATCGCTAGACAGTGTGAGGGTTTGGTCAGGGACCATCACTACACAGTGTGAGGGTTTGGTCAGGGACCCATGGCTAGACAGTGTGAGGGTTTGGTCAGGGACCCATCGCTTGACAGTGTGAGGGTTTGGTCACCGTGACGGGTACATAATGGAACAGACCCTGTGACAGTACATAACATACCCCGTGACGGTACATAACAGAACAGACCCTGTGACGGTACATAACAGACCCCGTGACGGTACATAACATACCCTGTGACAGTACATAACAGGCCCCGTGACGGTACATAACAGACCCCGTGACGGTACATAACATAACAGACCCCGTGATGGGTACATAACATAATAGGTCCCGTGATGGGTACATAATAGAACAGACCCCGTGACGGTACATAACATAACAGACCCCGTGACGGTACATAACAGACCCCGTGACGGTACATAACAGACCCCGTGACGGTACATAACAGACCCCGTGACGGGTACATAACAGACCCCGTGACGGGTACATAACAGACCCCGTGACGGTACATAACAGACCCCGTGACGGTACATAACAGACCCCGTGACGGTACATAACAGACCCCGTGACGGTACATAACAGACCCCGTGACGGTACATAACAGACCCCGTGACGGGTACATAACAGACCCCGTGACGGTACATAACAGACCCCGTGACGGTACATAACAGACCCCGTGACCGTACATAACAGACCCCGTGACAGGTACATAACAGACCCCGTGACGGTACATAACAGACCCCGTGACGGTACATAACAGACCCCGTGACGGTACATAACAGACCCCGTGACAGGTACATAACAGACCCCGTGACGGTACATAACAGACCCCGTGACGGTACATAACAGAACAGATCCCGTGATGGGTACATAACAGAACAGATCCCGTGATGGGTACATAACAGACCCCGTGACGGTACATAACAGAACAGATCCCGTGATGGGTACATAACAGAACAGATCCCGTGATGGGTACATAACAGACCCCGTGACGGTACATAACAGAACAGATCCCGTGATGGGTACATAACAGACCCCGTGACGGTACATAACAGACCCCGTGACGGTACATAACAGACCCCGTGACGGTACATAACAGACCCCGTGACGGTACATAACAGACCCCGTGACGGTACATAACAGACCCCGTGACGGTACATAACAGACCCCGTGGCGGTACATAACAGACCCCGTGACGGGTACATAACAGACCCCGTGACGGGTACATAACAGACCCCGTGACGGGTACATAACAGACCCCGTGACGGGTACATAACAGACCCCGTGACGGGTACATAACAGACCCCGTGACGGGTACATAACAGACCCCGTGACGGGTACAGTTGTATGAAGTGTTACTCACGTCATTGTCCATGTACTTCAGCAGAGCAGAGTTACACACGCGATGCACCTGGTCCTCGTCCTGCTCGTCATATCCCTGCAGTAACGTCTCCATGGCTACGCAGTCTTCACTCCCACTGTACCCCGGGAGGCTGCAGGAAAACATGAAATTATATCATCAGACTACTGTCACAATACATAGTCTGTAGCCCAATTACGGTGACCGCTGAATACTCGTTCACGTCGAGTGAAAAGCACGACCCGGAAGGGGTTTCCACTGTATTTCTTACACCAGTTGGTTCCTTTTTAGATCCAAAACAGTGGGAGTGTACCCAGTGTACCCACTGTACCCAATTCAGATAAACATTTCCGTGGCTCTAGAGAAATGTATGCAGTCATATTAAGGAGGTTCATACCTGTAACTCTCTCGGACACACTTGTCTGCCGCCACAAAGTCATTTCTGTGTAGATGAACCAACACCTGAGCTGTTGTTTTCTAAGAGAAAAGACCCCGATCAACATTTAATGATCTGTATTTTACACCTCCACCAATACCATGCACCGCATCGCTTGAAAGAGAAATGCTGGAAAATACCAAATAGGATATCATTCCAATAGATCACCTAATGCACATGCAAATGACATAAGAACGTACCTTAAAGCAAGTGGGATAATTCTCTATATCTTTATACATGTTCTTCTCTTTTTGAAGGGCGGTTGCCGCTTCATCCAGTCTGTCATCAAGTTCACAAAAGACAGAACGGTGTTAGAACAGTGAGTCCGGACCAGCCGCAATACTTTGCTGCTTTATAAGTGCTTTGTGAAGCATCTACGTAGTGCTTATGAAGCCTTTACGATGTCCTATGAAGCCTTTATGAAGCTGTCATTCACCTGCGTAATCTGACCAGCAGTCTGGAAGCTTTCCCCAGGAGCTCAGCCGACTGGCGTAGACGGTCCTCATTCTACACACACAAAACAATCCGTTAAATCAACTCAACTTATTTAAAAAGGAACTTCTCTTACTTAGAATATGCTATTAAAACGACCCAAACTTTACCTCAAACACACCGGCAGCCTGCTGATACAGGTCCACAGCTTTCTCTAAACTCACAGGCTCGATAAGTCTAGATAGGAAAAGAATGAAAAAGTACGATTCAAATAAAAAAACTAAAAAAACAGAGTGATGTACTTCCCCCCCCCCAAAACAACACTGGTCAGGAACATATCAAAAACACTAAATCAATAAAGTAGACAGATGTGTATAGTCTAGAGCAGTACTTACTTCCCGGCCCTGTCCAGAGCCATGGCAGCGGTGTCTGGAGTACCATTCTCTACGTAGATCATACTGGCCTTCTCTATGTACTGGATGGCCTCAGGCATCTTCTTCAAGTCCTGTCACACAGCAGAGGACATGGACCAATGACTACCTCTTTTACACATACTATGTTGTGGTAGAATATCAATCTTTTTTGGGGGGGGTGAGACAATGATGCTCTCGATCACATGGTACACAGCGTATAGTAAAACAAAAGGATCAAACTCTCCCATATTTGTACGCAGTTGTATTGTAGGTATTACGCAGATATTACATGGACATTGGGGGAAACTCACCTTCATCATCATACCTGCTTGTTCGATTGCTCTGAAAAATAAATGCATACCTTTAGAAAAAGGGGGGAAAAAAGTCCCACATATAAAAGTATTGAATGTTATTAATAATCTTTAAAAAGGCCTAGTGGAGTCAAAAAAAGTGTGATTTTTCTCTGTTGGAAAAGACCGTCTGAAATGTATACCTGTTTTGGTGGGATGGAGTTTTTGGTCTGCCTGGTGACATCACCAGGTGATAAATTAATTAATAGACCAATAAGAAAGAGTTCCAAACCTCTCTGCCAATAAGAGCTAGTTTTCAGTTTCCCCCTCCCCCCGACAGTCCTAGCAAAATTCTTGCTTGAGAAATTGTTCTTTGCTAAGAAACTTTTTTTTTTTAACCATTTAAAAAAATTGACAACAATCACAGGTAAGGTAGTTAATTGTTTCCCAGAAATGATTTGATATCGAAATAAAAACATCTGCATTGGCCCTTTCAAATCTCAAGTATTCATATGGAAAAAAAAACGTACTTTGCTGCATGAAACAAGGCTTTATTTTCCGTGTGGTACTCGGCCTCCTTCAGGTAGGCATCCTTAGCCTGCTCAAACTGTTTGGCATTCTTGAAGCATACCGCTGGGAATGCAAACACAGATTGTTTTATTAGACTGTAAATACATGGAGTGTGAAGTGTTATCCTTCCTATACGTTTACAGACTGTAAATACATGGAGTATGGAGTGTTATCCTTCCTATACGTTTACAGACTGTGAGCATACTAACCAGCTTTGGCATATTCTGAGGCAGCACTGTCAAAATCTGGCTTCCACTTTGTCATGCTTGTCTTTAAACTGCAAAAGTGACATGCAAGAAAAAAAATGTCTATTTTCAAGGGGTTAACAACACACACAGCCATAACAATAGACCTTGACAGAAGAGCTAACGACATCAGGTTAGTCACTAACACAGTAGTGATGGGAAGTTCGGCTCTGTTTAATGACTCGGATCTTTTCAACTCGTTCGGTCAAAAATAACTAATCTTTCAACTCATTTTGTTCATTTGATTCAATACCACCCAGCACACCCCTATTGGCAAACGATGAACTAAAAACTCGAAAAGAATCATGATTCTACAAGTCTCGTGTACCATAGGCTTTTTGTTTTTCAGTTCAATAACTCAAGCATATATTGTTTTTAATTTAGAAGAAGAAAAAAAAGTTAACAAAATAACAGCCATGAGTAACTTGGTCTAAAAGAATGGTACTGATTGGCCTATAGGTGACGCTGTTATAAGCAGTCTCACTTAAACCTTCATATCCGTTGCCCTGTTTGACCTAGACATGAATTTAGGAGTCTTTCCTCATAGTGAACAAAATTTACCTCAAGGACCCATAAGGTCCATGAGAATTGATTTTTCCTCCATCTTGGAAATGTTGGAAAAACCTTTGAAAAGCGTATTCTCATTAAATAAGTCCAAATAACATAAAATGCAGTATGTAAAAAGTTAACTATGTAACAGTTATGCTTAAAAATAATAATGAACAAAATATATATTATTCTTATAAAAAGTCAGATTCACTCCAAACGCAATCTTTGGACTCATCACAATAGTCCCCAAAGAGTTTGAGAAAATAACATTGATGCATTCCAAGATGGCCACCCTATACCAGTAGACTGCATATTAGCACTTACACAAACAAAATACTTCAAAAATGGTCTCCTCATGAACCACAGTACCAAATGACACCATATTTAGAATGTAGGCCCATGGTACATGTCTTAACACAGTTTGAAGCTAAGGGATTGGTCAAAAGATGTCTTGAGTTATTGACAAATCAACGCGTCCAATCAAATCACCACTCCACTCCACAGTGGTTTATCAACTTGAAACTTGTCATCGCTGTCATGGACGTCCCTAAGATTGACCACCATTTGGTATTGATATCTAAAAATAAAAATAAAAATAAAATCGAGATTAATATTTAACGCTAATGCTCAAAATCATTTGCAATCATCTCCTCATTAACCATACATCAAATTCCTACCAGATTTTGATTGCACATCAAGCAAAAATAGTTCCTACACGAGTGCTTGCTTTGTTATCCAACTAATCTTCCGTCATCCTGTCCATTGCTGTCGCAGGCAGCTATATTTGGAGTTGTTGTTTGTGACAGACTTATAAAAGTGTGCTTCAAACCATGTGCATTTGTGATTACTAGACATACAAATAATATTATTTATTGATGCCATTTAAAAACGAGATATAGTTGCGGCCACAACCGGACTATAGACTGAACGACTCTTGGCGGAATGCAACTGCTTGACCGCGAAAGATTGGTTCTCGAGTGTTGATCAGAGGATGGCTGTGTATGTTTTGGTTCTACACTAATGAGGTGTATATCAATAACATGCATTCATTCTTGCACCATGATGCTAACAATTATCAGTGTCTTTTTCTTTTCTATGCTGCCTGCAACATGATCTATTTATTTTTCTGCGCGCATGATACAGGTCGGTGCACATCTCCGGAGCCGCTGAGCGCGCATTATGCCGTGTAGTCGAAATAATTGCGGTCAGGTCAAACGAATGAATCACTTGGGAGAAAACGAAATCATGACTCTCGAGGCAGTAAACAGAGTCGTTCAAAACAAAAAGAACGAATCGTTTGCGAACAGCATAAAACAGTGGCCTTGTTGTGGTTTGCAATGGATATGCATATTACAATGGAAAGGCATGTAACAGCCACTGAGCGGACAGCTAGTTAACGTTACCGCAGCTAGCTGGTTAACTAGGTGATGAATGAATGCATCCACTGACTGGCCGGATTAGAAGATAGCTAGCTACTTCCTACAAATACAGCTAACTAATTAACTGGAATTCATTGACAATGTCGTAATGTTAAGTAAACTCTTGTTATTTCACATCTTGTCAACAACTAAGGTCAGATATTGTTGACAATGTTACTAGCTAGCTAGGTAGGAATCGAAGAAATATCTAACAGGGTCAGCGATGCTAGCTACAGTACCGTTAGTTACCGTTAGCTAAATCAAAAAAACAACCGCGGCTTGACATACTTTTTCTCCGCTTTAGCGATGTGTTCATGGGCTTCGTTTATTTTGGAGGCCATGGTGATGTCGTGGTCTTCGACAATCTGTCGAGCAGATGTTATTGAAAAAATCTAACCGAGGACGATGATAAACAAAATGCTGTTGGTGTTTGGATGGGAGAGAAAAAAAATGTCCACAACGTCGAACTACAGATTCCCGGATGGCATTGCGCAATGCACCACAGTCCTTATAAATTAGGCTGGACGTCGAGAGAAATAGTAATGGCGTTTTTTTGTAGGCACTAGCCACGCCATGGTTCGTCGGACAAAACGAATGGGGCATTGTAGGGCTTTTGGATAAACACCGAAATAAGGTATGTAGAAAACACAGGGTTAGATATTATACGTTTTGTTCTATGAGATTATATTCATCAGCTAACTCATCAGCTAATTTTTTTTTTTAATCATAAAAGGTCATGTTAACTGACTGCTATTATCTCATAGAACAAAATGTACAAGCTCTCTTAAGCCTCTGTTAAACTCCGACCTTATTCTCGGCGTTTATTCCAAAACCCTATTCTTTTCCCATTCATTTTTGTCATAGAACCAGAGGTCACTCATTTCCGGGTTTCAGGACTACAAACTGACGAGCTCTATTCGGCATAAACATTTCAACATCAAAATTGTTGTAATATCTTTTGCTTTTTGAGGAAACTGGAGTATACAGATTTGAGACAAGATTATAATAGTAGGATATATGTAGTAGATGTATGTGCTAGTCAATAGAAAATATACATTTAGAGCCAAAATATAGTATTTCCTTGTCCAGAAAGAAACAGATTGGTCACAATCACAGAGAGATCTGATAACATTGTGTTTACAGTCATCACCTCAGTCCCTCTCTCACATGACATCTATTTTCATTCAACAAAATAGTTATTCAACTAAAACTAAACTTATCAAAATGTATGTCTCTGTGGCATAGTAATGCACGTGCTTTTTATTAGGATAAGTTAAAGCCCCCCGAGCAGTTTTTTAAATAATCATTTGAAATCATCACTGTATGTCTAATACATCACTGTTTTGTTTATTTATCATTTGTAATTTGTATTATTTATTTGTTTTATTATTATGAATTTAACAAAAACTGAACTATACGAACAAGAGTATATAAACCTAACAGTATTACATATCAAGTACATTTTCAATTTGTCAAAAAGATTTATGGTTCGTATTGCTTTTTTGTTTTTAAATTTACTGATCATTTCAAAAATAATATTTAAATTCTATCTTAAATAATGTGAAGAGGGGTTTGTTCTCGGCCCACTTCATATTCCAATATTCCATGAAAAATAAACATATGAACAATGAAAGTTAAATCAGGGTCCATATCATTTGGATCAAAAATATAACATAATATCAGAGTCTCTCAGATTAATATCAATAGTAATTTATTTTAAAATAAAATCTTCTAACTCACTCCAAAACCTTCTGACATAAGAACAGTCCCAAAATAAATGGTTGAGTTTCTGGGTCACAACCACAAAATACATATTTGTTATCAATACCTATTTTGTATAATAAAGGTCTTTACAGGGTAGATTATATGAATGAGTTTGTATGATACTTCTTTCACCTTATTAGATATACAATATTTGCCAGACAACATTTAGACTTTGTTCCAGTTCACTTGTCCTAGGGCTGCATTCCAGTATATTTTAGCAGAGGGAATAGTAACATCCTATATACATGTTATTACATGTACAGTTTAAAATGTCAATTCCTTCTAGTTGTATTGAGGCTACAAAATCCTCAACAGTTGCACTTGGAGTACTGTTATATTCTCATAAAAGAAGAATAGCACCTTTAGGGACCTAACAACACCTTTAGGGACAGCTCTAACAACCATTTGATACTCCTCAGGAGTGAATGTAACATTGTGTGTTCTCATGAATTCTGGGAAATCATATAGTTGTCCATCATTATTCAATAATTGTTTAACCCAGATAATGTTGTTGTCAAACCAGTTCTGGAAAAAATACAAAAACAAGTCTTTGTTTATGTCTTTATTATTCCAGATTGTATGTCTGTGGGGGAATATTGTGTTTGTACATGAGGTTCCAAGTTAGGAGTACTTGTTTATGAAAGTGAGCAAGCTTAATAGGGATCTTTACCCACATCAAAGTTGCATTTGAGTAAGAATTCTAGACCACCAATCTGTTGGAATATTAAATTAGGGATTATATTACAAATGCAAATCCTTATTTCTTAAATAGTTTTGTATCCATTTAATCTTAAAGATTATATTAGAGGTTTTAAAATCCAGAGCATTCAACCCTCCCTCACTTTGGGTGCTACATGTTACCGCTTTTCTTAAATAATGAGGTTTATCAACTATTTTAGTTACTGACAGAGGAACATTGAAGGCAAGGGAGGTAATAAACTCATCTGGACCATCAGATTTTGATAAAAGTACACGTCCAGATATGTGTTAAGACATGTACCATGGGCCTACATTCTAAATATGGTGTCATTTGGTACATGTTAAGTTTGGTGAAAATAAACGCAGTTGACAGTGAGAGGATGTTTTTTTGTTGTTGCTGAGTTTATGTGTTATTCCAATCTATAAGATGATGACATACTTGGATGGCTTTCTAGCCTGTTGTTTTTTTGTGATTTTTACAGCTTATTTTCTAGGAGCTGTATTCTCTTAAAAAACGAAACATCTGTATGAGATTAACTTTGTGATATTTTTGTTTCAATGTGTCCCTGTGGGTATATTAATATTATTATAATACTATAGACCTCCTTCTATTGGATGATGGCCTCCTCCTGCATAACACCTGTGCTACATGCTGCTTCCTTTGACACCGGAGCTTCCTGTATGCTCGTGAGGAAGCCTCCTTCTGTCACCTCTGTCACCTGACAGACCACCTCCTGCAGACCACCTGAACTAAACTCCTACATCTGCAGCTTCCTCAGCTGGTAGCTTGGTCTACACTCTCCTTCATTCTCTTGTTCTCTCTGTCTTTCTCTCCTAAAACTCCTACATCTGCTGCTTTGAGAGTTTCAAGTTCCTTGGTGTCCACATCACCAACAAACTATCATGGTCCAAACATACCAAGACAGTCGTGAAGAGGGCACGACAAAACCTTTTCCCCCTCAGGAGAATGAAAAGATTTGGCATGGGTCCCCAGATCCTCAAAAGGTTCTCCAGCTGCACCATCCTGACTCGTTCCATCACTGCAACTGCTTGGCCTCCGACCGCAAGGCACTACAGAGGGTAGTGTGAACGGCCCAGTACATCACTGGGGCCAAGCTTCCAGCCATCCAGGACCTATATTATAGGCGGTGTCAGATGAAAGCCCATAAAATTGTCAAGAGACTCCAGTCACCCAAGTCATAGACGTGATGTATAACAGATCATTTAAACGGCAGCCATGTTGTTTTTCTCTCTCTGTATGTGTAAGAGGAACGTGATGTAATAAGCCATAATAAAAGTAGCCTTTCTTGCTACTCCTCCAACATTCTTACTGATCGTGTCCTGCTATAGTTAGTAATGTATATGGACTCCATCCCTGTAGACTTCTGGGGGTTTCCAACAGACGTTCAAATGTATGTAATAAATCATGAGGCGGCAGCGTAGCCTAGTGGTTAGAGCGTTGGACTAGTAACCGATAGGTTGCTAGATCGAATCCCCGAGCTGACAATCTGTTGTTCTGCCCCTGAACTAGGCAGTTAACCCACTGTTCCTAGGCTGTCATTGAAAATAAGAATTTGTTCTTAACTGACTTGCCTGGTTAAATAAATGAGAAGTTGCATGGTGAGGCACATGTCGTTGGCTGTGTAATCAGTAGTGTGCTGTATCCATGACTACCCATCAAATTACCAAAGCAATGATCACTGATAGATTAAACATGCTAGCTAGCTGGGTTTAACACAACTAGCATGAGGCAATATGGCTAGCTAACGTTAGTTTACCAACGTGTCTAGATATATTACATCCAAGGCTAATCCCAGGGTACGCTGCACAATCAATAGAAGCCATCATTTGTTACACTGGGTCATAGCAATGTTATTTATCCACCTGTAAAACACCATTGTTTTTTGGTTGATCCATACGTGGTATCAGGTTGGGTGAAGGAGAGGTTGGGGACTGTTGATTTGGTGAAGTAGAGGTTGGGGACTGTTGATTTGGTGAAGGAGACATCTAGGCATTTCCCTCCAACACCCTTCCATAAAATGTCTTCTCTGTTTCCCCCACCGTATTTACGTATCACCAAACGACTGTTGATATGGTGAAGGTAACTGGGAGTGGACATGACGATTTATTGCGTTTCCTCCGTCCAGAGGGAAAAGGGGGCTAGGGATTACGGACAAGTATTGCGACGTGCTTTTCTCTCTGGAGCAGGGCGCCGTTGAAAGGAATGATAACGGGGGTGGCGTTAAGTGTTGAGGAGGAGCAGTTGAAAGTGAAGATTCCTTGTGTCTGTGACACTTGTCGTTTGGTGATACGTAAATACGGTGGGGGAAACGGAGAAGACATTATCTATCATGCTGAGGTTTGATGCAGATTTTTTTTACCAGATAAAGTCAAGGTAGGAAGTTATCCCGTGAGAGTTTTATCTTCCGAAAATATGACAGTGTTTTAGCTGTCAAATTTATGAAAGTGTGTTGGAGGGAAATGCCTAGATGTGAGAAGTGTGCAGGAGGGCATGAGACAAAGGCATTTGTGGTATCTGTGGAGAAAGTTGTGTGTGTTAGTTGTGGGGGTGATCATAGGGCTGGAGATCGGAGGTGTCCGGTGAGAGAAAGGCAGATTGACGTTGCCAGGGTTACAGTAGTACAGAAAGTGTTGTATGACGAAGCAGTGAAGAGAGTGGTAGAGGAAGATGGATACAGGGCGAGGGATCCTGAGAGGATTCCTGTGAGTAGGCAGAGACCAAGAGACAGTGATGGGAAGAATAAGTGCTTCAGTAAAGTGTTCATTTATTTTTTTGCATTTATAGCCATGGTTGTTAATTATACTGCATAAATGGACCAGTCACAGAAAATAGAGGTTGTGGTGGCAGCGGCTGAGAAGTACTTGGGATTGTGAGGATTTACTGCAGAACAGCGCTGCAGGGGGCGCTGCAGAGTAGTGATACATCCTCAGACCGTTGATCTGGAGTCAGATTAGATAGGGTTATTAAATAGTGGAATGGGTGGTGGGTTTTTATAGGGTTAAATAGTGGAATGGGTGGTGGGTTGTTATAGGGTTAAATAGTGGAATGGCTGGTGGATTTTTAGAGAGGGCTAATAGTTGGCAGGGCAATTTTCCATTTTCCCCAATGTTGTATTATTGTATCAAAATAATATAATGTAGAAAGGACGTGAATGGCCTCACACACACACACACCAGTACAGTAGGTGGCGATGTAATGCACCTGAAGGTTGGATGCGATCCTGCCAACCAAATCCCAAAGAAGAAGACTGGCAAGGTTGCCTGCGGTGACGTAATGAAAATGCTCCTAGATTCCGCTTGACAGGCAGCAGCGAAACAACAACTTGGAAGTTGAAAAACTTTCCTTAACTAACTAATTTAAAGACTATAGAAAAGTTACCAAAAGTAGGCCCACAGTTATTTTCTCCCATTTTAAAGTGTATATTGTTAGGGGTTCAAATGTGGAATTATTGATGGATTCGAGGTATGAAATCAAGCGGATGGCCGGTGGCGGGGGATCAGCGAATGCTTCCCCCGCTCTGGGGTCACAGTCTCGCCGCAGGAAGATGCCGCCGAGGCCCGCTGATTACAAACTTCAAATTATCATTATTGGCTCCCGTGGCGTGGGAAAAACCAGTCTAATGGAAAGATTTACAGACGACACCTTCTATGAAGCATGCAAATCAACTGTTGGTAAGGAATGGTCATCTCTTGTTAGCCTCCTTTGCTAGCCAAACTATCCGATAGCAGTTGTTGTTTTGTTCCAAGGCTAGTTAGTTAGCTAGTAATGTTTGCGCTGCATGACTTGTCAGTGATAATGCAACCAACCTTTATCGTTGAACATCTAGCTACTGTCGGGTGGGTATAATTTGTGAAACCTTCCAACAGGAATCTGTTACAAAAACTTCGTAAATAACAAGGTTGTTCAACCAACGCATACAAAGTTGTATAGCGGCAGAACCAGATGCCAGAGGTAGGGAGTGGGTTATTTCATGGAGTTTTTCACTCCCCACGTTTTATTCCGGAAAATGTCTATACTCACTCTGGTAGTCTATGGACAAACGTTAAGAATAAACTACGTGGTGAGTTGATGTCTATTCGTCAACTAGTTGAATTGATCACTTTTGTATGCGTTTGTTGAACAACCTTGTTATTTACGAAGTTTTTGTAACAGATTCCTATTTTGAACGTAACACAAATTATACCCACCCGCTACTGTGTGGCCATGGCCGTTGACAAAAGTTGTAGTAAAATCTTATCTGAAAACCAGAAGTTGGTAAATTAGTAAAAGGAAAGACTGCCATATGGTGAATTACCCTTGAGAATGTGTTGACACTAATCTGTCCAACAGAACAGCTAGTTAGTACTACTGTAATTTGAGCCCTGTCCAGCAGATGTAGCAGTACTACCACAGATAGCACAATGAGACAGATATTTCACCGGATGTATAAATGTGAAGCATCCGCTTGACGTTTCCACTCACTACCAAATATGGCCGACAGTGGGAGAAGCTTGAATCGAGATGAATTCTTACCGAAATTCTGCACATTTTATCATCGATGAAACATTTGCTCGCAATTACAGTTTTCTGTCCCCAAAACTACAAACTGTTATGAACAGAGTGGATTAAGTTATGTTGACTTTCATTGCAAAGGCGAGTTGAGTTATCACGCATGCGTACTTCACAGAGGAGGCGTTCCCTAACGGAAATATGCAGATGAACTCTAGAACGCGTCAATAGGACCTCGCTATGTCGTGATTGGCTCTGCCCACTATGACTCAATAGTTCCCGTTG
>NW_024061634.1:0-80000 GCF_016432855.1 Salvelinus namaycush | reverse complement strand
CATTTCCTCTGTCTCACTGTTCTGTCTCACGACCTCACACAGACTGACTTACGGCACAGTACTGTACTGTACCCATTCATCTGGGCTCCACCACTGTCAGTCAGCCTCCATGTAACCCTGCTCTACATAGGTTACAGCATATCAAATCAAATCAAATGTTATTAGTCACATGCGCAGAGTACAACAGGTGAAGTAGACCTTACAGTGAAATGCTGACTTATGAGCCCCTAAACAACAATGCAGTTTAAAAAATATGGATAAGAATAAGAAATAAAAGTAACAAGTAATTAAAGAGCAGCAGTAAAATAACAATAGCGAGACTATATACAGGGGGTACCGGTACAGAGTCAATATGCGGGGGCACCGGTTAGTTGAGGTAGTATGTACATGTAGGTAGAGTTATTAAAGTGACTATGCATAGATGACAACTGAGAATAGCAGCTGTGTGAGAGGGGGAGGAGCACTGCAAATAGTCTGGGTAGCCATTTGATTAGGTGTTCAGGAGTCTTATGGCTTGGGGGTAGAAGCTGTTTAGAAGCCTCTTGTACCTAGACTTGGTGCTCCGGTACTGCTTGGCGTGTGGTAGCAGAGAGAGCAGTCTATGACTAGGGTGGCTGGAGTCTTTGACAATTTTTAGGGCCTTCCTCTGACACCGCCTGGTATAGAGGTCCTGGGTGGCAGGAAGCTTGGCCCCAGAGATGTACTGGGCCGTTCGCACTACCTTCTGCAGTGCCTTGCGGTCGGAAGGCGAGCAGTTACCATACCAGGCAGTGATGCAACCAGTCAGGATGCTCTCGATGGTGCAGCTGTAGAACATTTTGAGGATCTGAGGACCCATGCCAAATCTTTTCAGTCTCCTGGGGGGAATAGGTTTTGTCGTGCCCTCTTCACGACTGTCTTGGTGTGCTTGGACCATGTTAGTTTGTTGGTGATGTGGACACCAAGGAACTTGAAGCTCTCAACCTGCTCCACTACAGCCCCGTCGATGAGAATGGGGGCGTGCTCGGTCCTCTCTTTCCTGTAGTCTACAATCCTCTCCTTTGTCTTGATCACGTTGAGTTTTTTCTTAAGTCTGCAAGCTGGATCCCTGCACAGTCTCATTGAAGATCTTAATCACTTTTCTAGCCTCTCTGGATTAAAACCTAATTATGACAGGTGTACTATATTACGTATTGGATCGTTAAAAAAATACAGTGTTTACACTACCTTGCCGTTTACCAATAAAATGGGCGGATGGTGAAGTAGACGTACTCGGTATTCACATCTCAAAAAATATAAATGAACTTACCACAATTCATTTCAATAGAAAGTTAGCAAAAATATATAAGATTTTGCGACTATGGAGAGGTAAATACTTGTCTATTTATGGAAAAATGACATTGATTAACTCTTTGGTCCTATCACAGTTTACTTACTTACTAATGGCACTGCCTACTTCGGATGATTAGTTTAAAAAAAATCATATGAGCAAAAAATATAACATTTTATTTGGAATGCTAAGCCTGACAAAATTAAACGTGCCTCTTTAATATAATAAATATGAGTTTTTGGGGCTAAAATTCTTAAATATTAAACAAGCTGTTTCCAATTTCAGTTTTATCCTCCAGAAAATATAGAACAAATATTACAACAAATGTTATGGTTAAACTCAAATTTTTTTTTTTTTTTTTTAAACATTCTTTATGGAATTTTTTTATTTTTATGGTATTATATTTATTAATGATTTTATGAATAGAAATGGAGTTAATGAAAATATTTGGGAATATCTGCTTAATCCAAATGTACAACCAACTGATTGCAGCGTTACTGCAAAAATGGAGGAGGAAAGTGGGAAAGGGGAGATGTAGGGAACTTGTTTGCCTGCTATATATTGAAGATACAAATTGGCTGAAAAAAACTGGCATAAATAGAAAAATATATCAGTTTCATTTGAAGTCAAAAATGTTGACAGCCGCCCCATACATGTTGCAAGCCTATAGACCCAAGCCACTAATAATAACAAGGCAAGCCTATAGACCCAAGCCACTAATAATAACAAGGCAAGCCTATAGACCCAAGCCACTAATAACAACAAGGCAAGCCTATAGACCCAAGCCACTATTAATAACAACAAGGCAAGCCTATAGACCCACGCCACTATGAATAACAACAAGGCAAGCCTATAGACCCAAGCCACTAATAACAACAAGGCAAGCCTATAGACCCAAGCCACTAATAACAACAAGGCAAGCCTATAGACCCAAGCCACTATTAATAACAACAAGGCAAGCCTATAGACCCAAGCCACTAATAATAACAAGGCAAGCCTATAGACCCAAGCCACTAATAATAACAACAAGGCAAGCCTATAGACCCAGCCACTATGAATAACAACAAGGCAAGCCTATAGACCCACGCCACTATTAATAACAACAAGGCAAGCCTATAGACCCAAGCCACTAATAATAACAAGGCAAGCCTATAGACCCAAGCCACTAATAATAACAACAAGGCAAGCCTATAGACCCAAGCCACTAATAATAACAACAAGGCAAGCCTATAGACCCAAGCCACTAATAATAACAAGGCAAGCCTATAGACCCAAGCCACTATGAATAACAACAAGGCAAGCCTATAGACCCACGCCACTATTAATAACAACAAGGCAAGCCTATAGACCCAAGCCACTATGAATAACAACAAGGCAAGCCTATAGACCCAAGCCACTATTAATAACAACAAGGCAAGTCTATAGACCCAAGCCACTAATAATAAGGCAAGTCTATAGACCCAAGCCACTAATAATAACAACAAGGCAAGCCTATAGACCCAAGCCACTAATAATAACAACAAGGCAAGCCTATAGACCCAAGCCACTAATAATAACAACAAGGCAAGCCTATAGACCCAAGCCACTAATAATAACAACAAGGCAAGCCTATAGACCCAAGCCACTAATAATAACAACAAGGCAAGCCTATAGACCCAAGCCACTAATAATAAGGCAAGCCTATAGACCCAAGCCACTAGTAATAACAAGGCAAGCCTATAGACCCAAGCCACTATTAATAACAAGGCAAGCCTATAGACCCAAGCCACTAATAACAACAAGGCAAGCCTATAGACCCAAGCCACTAATAATAACAACAAGGCAAGCCTATAGACCCAAGCCACTAATAATAACAACAAGGCAAGTCTATAGACCCAAGCCACTAATAATAACAACAAGGCAAGCCTATAGACCCACGCCACTAATAATAACAACAAGGCAAGCCTATAGACCCACGCCACTAATAATAACAACAAGGCAAGCCTATAGACCCAAGCCACTATTAATAACAACAAGGCAAGCCTATAGACCCAAGCCACTAGTAATAACAACAAGGCAAGCCTATAGACCCAAGCCACTATTAATAACAAGGCAAGCCTATAGACCCAAGCCACTATTAATAATAACAAGGCAAGCCTATAGACCCACGCCACTATTAATAACAAAAAGGCAAGCCTATAGACCCAAGCCACTAATAATAACAAGGCAAGCCTATAGACCCAAGCCACTAATAATAAGGCAAGCCTATAGACCCAAGCCACTAATAATAAGGCAAGCCTATAGACCCAAACCACTAATAATAACAACAAGGCAAGCCTATAGACCCAAGCCACTATTAATAACAACAAGGCAAGCCTATAGACCCAAGCCACTATTAATAACAAGGCAAGCCTATAGACCCAAGCCACTAATAACAACAAGGCAAGCCTATAGACCCAAGCCACTAATAATAACAACAAGGCAAGCCTATAGACCCAAGCCACTATTAATAACAACAAGGCAAGTCTATAGACCCACGCCACTATTAATAACAACAAGGCAAGCCTATAGACCCACGCCACTATTAATAATAACAAGGCAAGCCTATAGACCCAAGCCACTATTAATAACAACAAGGCAAGCCTATAGACCCAAGCCACTATTAATAACAACAAGGCAAGCCTATAGACCCAAGCCACTATTAATAATAACAAGGCAAGCCTATAGACCCACGCCACTATTAATAACAAAAAGGCAAGCCTATAGACCCAAGCCACTAATAATAACAAGGCAAGCCTATAGACCCAAGCCACTAATAATAAGGCAAGCCTATAGACCCAAGCCACTAATAATAAGGCAAGCCTATAGACCCAAGCCACTAATAATAACAACAAGGCAAGCCTATAGACCCAAGCCACTATTAATAACAACAAGGCAAGCCTATAGACCCAAGCCACTATTAATAACAAGGCAAGCCTATAGACCCAAGCCACTAATAACAAGGCAAGCCTATAGACCCAAGCCACTAATAATAACAACAAGGCAAGCCTATAGACCCAAGCCACTATTAATAACAACAAGGCAAGTCTATAGACCCACGCCACTATTAATAACAACAAGGCAAGCCTATAGACCCACGCCACTATTAATAATAACAAGGCAAGCCTATAGACCCAAGCCACTATTAATAACAACAAGGCAAGCCTATAGACCCAAGCCACTATTAATAACAACAAGGCAAGCCTATAGACCCAAGCCACTATTAATAACAACAAGGCAAGCCTATAGACCCAAGCCACTATTAATAACAACAAGGCAAGCCTATAGACCCAAGCCACTATTAATAACAACAAGGCAAGTCTATAGACCCACGCCACTATTAATAACAACAAGGCAAGCCTATAGACCCACGCCACTATTAATAATAACAAGGCAAGCCTATAGACCCAAGCCACTATTAATAACAACAAGGCAAGCCTATAGACCCAAGCCACTATTAATAACAACAAGGCAAGCCTATAGACCCAAGCCACTATTAATAACAACAAGGCAAGCCTATAGACCCAAGCCACTATTAATAATAACAAGGCAAGCCTATAGACCCAAGCCACTATTAATAACAACAAGACAAGCCTATAGACCCACGCCACTATTAATAACAACAAGGCAAGCCTATAGACCCAAGCCACTATTAATAATAACAAGGCAAGCCTATAGACCCACGCCACTATTAATAAGGCAAGCCTATAGACCCAAGCCACTATTAATAACAACAAGGCAAGCCTATAGACCCAAGCCACTATTAATAACAACAAGGCAAGCCTATAGACCCAAGCCACTAATAATAACAAGGCAAGCCTATAGACCCAAGCCACTAATAATAACAAGGCAAGCCTATAGACCCAAGCCACTAATAATAACAAGGCAAGCCTATAGACCCAAGCCACTATTAATAACAACAAGGCAAGCCTATAGACCCAAGCCACTAATAATAACAAGGCAAGCCTATAGACCCAAGCCACTAATAATAACAAGGCAAGCCTATAGACCCAAGCCACTAATAATAACAACAAGGCAAGCATATAGACCCAAGCCACTAATAATAACAAGGCAAGCCTATAGACCCAAGCCACTAATAACAACAAGGCAAGCCTATAGACCCAAGCCACTAATAATAATAACAAGGCAAGCCTATAGACCCAAGCCACTATTAATAACAACAAGGCAAGCCTATAGACCCAAGCCACTATTAATAACAACAAGGCAAGCCTATAGACCCAAGCCACTAATAATAACAACAAGGCAAGCCTATAGACCCAAGCCACTATTAATAACAACAAGGCAAGCCTATAGACCCACGCCACTAATAATAACAACAAGGCAAGTCTATAGACCCAAGCCACTATTAATAACAACAAGGCAAGCCTATAGACCCAAGCCACTAATAATAACAAGGCAAGCCTATAGACCCAAGCCACTAATAATAACAAGGCAAGCCTATAGACCCAAGCCACTAATAATAACAACAAGGCAAGCCTATAGACCCAAGCCACTAATAATAACAAGGCAAGCCTATAGACCCAAGCCACTAATAATAACAAGGCAAGCCTATAGACCCAAGCCACTAATAATAACAAGGCAAGCCTATAGACCCAAGCCACTATGAATAACAACAAGGCAAGCCTATAGACCCAAGCCACTATGAATAACAACAAGGCAAGCCTATAGACCCAAGCCACTATGAATAACAACAAGGCAAGCCTATAGACCCAAGCCACTATTAATAACAACAAGGCAAGCCTATAGACCCAAGCCACTAATAATAACAACAAGGCAAGTCTATAGACCCAAGCCACTAATAATAACAACAAGGCAAGCCTATAGACCCAAGCCACTAATAATAACAAGGCAAGCCTATAGACCCAAGCCACTAATAATAACAAGGCAAGCCTATAGACCCAAGCCACTAATAATAACAAGGCAAGCCTATAGACCCAAGCCACTAGTAATAACAACAAGGCAAGCCTATAGACCCAAGCCACTAATAATAACAAGGCAAGCCTATAGACCCAAGCCACTAATAATAACAAGGCAAGCCTATAGACCCAAGCCACTAATAATAACAACAAGGCAAGTCTATAGACCCAAGCCACTAATAATAACAACAAGGCAAGCCTATAGACCCACGCCACTAATAATAACAACAAGGCAAGCCTATAGACCCAAGCCACTATTAATAACAAGGCAAGCCTATAGACCCAAGCCACTATTAATAACAAGGCAAGCCTATAGACCCAAGCCACTATTAATAACAAGGCAAGCCTATAGACCCAAGCCACTATTAATAATAACAAGGCAAGCCTATAGACCCACGCCACTATTAATAACAAAAAGGCAAGCCTATAGACCCAAGCCACTAATAATAACAAGGCAAGCCTATAGACCCAAGCCACTAATAATAAGGCAAGCCTATAGACCCAAGCCACTAATAATAAGGCAAGCCTATAGACCCAAGCCACTAATAATAACAACAAGGCAAGCCTATAGACCCAAGCCACTATTAATAACAACAAGGCAAGCCTATAGACCCAAGCCACTATTAATAACAAGGCAAGCCTATAGACCCAAGCCACTAATAACAAGGCAAGCCTATAGACCCAAGCCACTAATAATAACAACAAGGCAAGCCTATAGACCCAAGCCACTATTAATAACAACAAGGCAAGTCTATAGACCCACGCCACTATTAATAACAACAAGGCAAGCCTATAGACCCACGCCACTATTAATAATAACAAGGCAAGCCTATAGACCCAAGCCACTATTAATAACAACAAGGCAAGCCTATAGACCCAAGCCACTATTAATAACAACAAGGCAAGCCTATAGACCCAAGCCACTATTAATAACAACAAGGCAAGC
This sequence comes from Salvelinus namaycush, assembly GCF_016432855.1. Lineage (NCBI taxonomy): Eukaryota > Metazoa > Chordata > Actinopteri > Salmoniformes > Salmonidae > Salvelinus > Salvelinus namaycush. The sequence goes on along the minus strand of NW_024061634.1, from coordinate 72,790 downwards.
CTATAGACCCAAGCCACTATTAATAACAACAAGGCAAGCCTATAGACCCAAGCCACTATTAATAACAACAAGGCAAGTCTATAGACCCACGCCACTATTAATAACAACAAGGCAAGCCTATAGACCCACGCCACTATTAATAATAACAAGGCAAGCCTATAGACCCAAGCCACTATTAATAACAACAAGGCAAGCCTATAGACCCAAGCCACTATTAATAACAACAAGGCAAGCCTATAGACCCAAGCCACTATTAATAACAACAAGGCAAGCCTATAGACCCAAGCCACTATTAATAATAACAAGGCAAGCCTATAGACCCAAGCCACTATTAATAACAACAAGACAAGCCTATAGACCCACGCCACTATTAATAACAACAAGGCAAGCCTATAGACCCAAGCCACTATTAATAATAACAAGGCAAGCCTATAGACCCACGCCACTATTAATAAGGCAAGCCTATAGACCCAAGCCACTATTAATAACAACAAGGCAAGCCTATAGACCCAAGCCACTATTAATAACAACAAGGCAAGCCTATAGACCCAAGCCACTAATAATAACAAGGCAAGCCTATAGACCCAAGCCACTAATAATAACAAGGCAAGCCTATAGACCCAAGCCACTAATAATAACAAGGCAAGCCTATAGACCCAAGCCACTATTAATAACAACAAGGCAAGCCTATAGACCCAAGCCACTAATAATAACAAGGCAAGCCTATAGACCCAAGCCACTAATAATAACAAGGCAAGCCTATAGACCCAAGCCACTAATAATAACAACAAGGCAAGCATATAGACCCAAGCCACTAATAATAACAAGGCAAGCCTATAGACCCAAGCCACTAATAACAACAAGGCAAGCCTATAGACCCAAGCCACTAATAATAATAACAAGGCAAGCCTATAGACCCAAGCCACTATTAATAACAACAAGGCAAGCCTATAGACCCAAGCCACTATTAATAACAACAAGGCAAGCCTATAGACCCAAGCCACTAATAATAACAACAAGGCAAGCCTATAGACCCAAGCCACTATTAATAACAACAAGGCAAGCCTATAGACCCACGCCACTAATAATAACAACAAGGCAAGTCTATAGACCCAAGCCACTATTAATAACAACAAGGCAAGCCTATAGACCCAAGCCACTAATAATAACAAGGCAAGCCTATAGACCCAAGCCACTAATAATAACAAGGCAAGCCTATAGACCCAAGCCACTAATAATAACAACAAGGCAAGCCTATAGACCCAAGCCACTAATAATAACAAGGCAAGCCTATAGACCCAAGCCACTAATAATAACAAGGCAAGCCTATAGACCCAAGCCACTAATAATAACAAGGCAAGCCTATAGACCCAAGCCACTATGAATAACAACAAGGCAAGCCTATAGACCCAAGCCACTATGAATAACAACAAGGCAAGCCTATAGACCCAAGCCACTATGAATAACAACAAGGCAAGCCTATAGACCCAAGCCACTATTAATAACAACAAGGCAAGCCTATAGACCCAAGCCACTAATAATAACAACAAGGCAAGTCTATAGACCCAAGCCACTAATAATAACAACAAGGCAAGCCTATAGACCCAAGCCACTAATAATAACAAGGCAAGCCTATAGACCCAAGCCACTAATAATAACAAGGCAAGCCTATAGACCCAAGCCACTAATAATAACAAGGCAAGCCTATAGACCCAAGCCACTAGTAATAACAACAAGGCAAGCCTATAGACCCAAGCCACTAATAATAACAAGGCAAGCCTATAGACCCAAGCCACTAATAATAACAAGGCAAGCCTATAGACCCAAGCCACTAATAATAACAACAAGGCAAGTCTATAGACCCAAGCCACTAATAATAACAACAAGGCAAGCCTATAGACCCACGCCACTAATAATAACAACAAGGCAAGCCTATAGACCCAAGCCACTATTAATAACAAGGCAAGCCTATAGACCCAAGCCACTATTAATAACAAGGCAAGCCTATAGACCCAAGCCACTATTAATAACAAGGCAAGCCTATAGACCCAAGCCACTATTAATAATAACAAGGCAAGCCTATAGACCCACGCCACTATTAATAACAAAAAGGCAAGCCTATAGACCCAAGCCACTAATAATAACAAGGCAAGCCTATAGACCCAAGCCACTAATAATAAGGCAAGCCTATAGACCCAAGCCACTAATAATAAGGCAAGCCTATAGACCCAAGCCACTAATAATAACAACAAGGCAAGCCTATAGACCCAAGCCACTATTAATAACAACAAGGCAAGCCTATAGACCCAAGCCACTATTAATAACAAGGCAAGCCTATAGACCCAAGCCACTAATAACAAGGCAAGCCTATAGACCCAAGCCACTAATAATAACAACAAGGCAAGCCTATAGACCCAAGCCACTATTAATAACAACAAGGCAAGTCTATAGACCCACGCCACTATTAATAACAACAAGGCAAGCCTATAGACCCACGCCACTATTAATAATAACAAGGCAAGCCTATAGACCCAAGCCACTATTAATAACAACAAGGCAAGCCTATAGACCCAAGCCACTATTAATAACAACAAGGCAAGCCTATAGACCCAAGCCACTATTAATAACAACAAGGCAAGCCTATAGACCCAAGCCACTATTAATAACAACAAGGCAAGCCTATAGACCCAAGCCACTATTAATAACAACAAGGCAAGCCTATAGACCCAAGCCACTATTAATAACAACAAGACAAGCCTATAGACCCACGCCACTATTAATAACAACAAGGCAAGCCTATAGACCCAAGCCACTATTAATAATAAGGCAAGCCTATAGACCCACGCCACTATTAATAACAAGGCAAGCCTATAGACCCAAGCCACTATTAATAACAACAAGGCAAGCCTATAGACCCAAGCCACTATTAATAACAACAAGGCAAGCCTATAGACCCAAGCCACTAATAATAACAAGGCAAGCCTATAGACCCAAGCCACTATTAATAACAACAAGGCAAGCCTATAGACCCAAGCCACTAATAATAACAAGGCAAGCCTATAGACCCAAGCCACTAATAATAATAACAAGGCAAGCCTATAGACCCAAGCCACTAATAATAACAACAAGGCAAGCCTATAGACCCAAGCCACTAATAATAACAACAAGGCAAGCCTATAGACCCAAGCCACTAATAATAACAACAAGGCAAGCCTATAGACCCAAGCCACTAATAACAACAAGGCAAGCCTATAGACCCAAGCCACTAATAATAATAACAAGGCAAGCCTATAGACCCAAGCCACTAATAATAATAACAAGGCAAGCCTATAGACCCAAGCCACTAATAATAATAACAAGGCAAGCCTATAGACCCAAGCCACTATTAATAACAACAAGGCAAGCCTATAGACCCAAGCCACTAATAATAACAACAAGGCAAGCCTATAGACCCAAGCCACTATTAATAACAACAAGGCAAGCCTATAGACCCACGCCACTAATAATAACAAGGCAAGTCTATAGACCCAAGCCACTATTAATAACAACAAGGCAAGCCTATAGACCCAAGACACTAATAATAACAAGGCAAGCCTATAGACCCAAGACACTAATAATAACAAGGCAAGCCTATAGACCCAAGCCACTATTAATAACAACAAGGCAAGCCTATAGACCCAAGCCACTATTAACAACAAGGCAAGCCTATAGACCCAAGCCACTATTAACAACAAGGCAAGCCTATAGACCCAAGCCACTATTAACAACAAGGCAAGCCTATAGACCCAAGCCACTATTAACAACAAGGCAAGCCTATAGACCCAAGCCACTATTAACAACAAGGCAAGCCTATAGACCCAAGCCACTATTAATAACAACAAGGCAAGCCTATAGACCCAAGCCACTAATAATAACAAGGCAAGCCTATAGACCCAAGCCACTAATAATAACAAGGCAAGCCTATAGACCCAAGCCACTAATAATAACAACAAGGCAAGCCTATAGACCCAAGCCACTAATAATAACAAGGCAAGCCTATAGACCCAAGCCACTATGAATAACAACAAGGCAAGCCTATAGACCCAAGCCACTATGAATAACAACAAGGCAAGCCTATAGACCCAAGCCACTAATAATAACAACAAGGCAAGCCTATAGACCCAAGCCACTAATAATAACAACAAGGCAAGCCTATAGACCCAAGCCACTAATAATAACAACAAGGCAAGCCTATAGACCCAAGCCACTAATAATAAGGCAAGCCTATAGACCCAAGCCACTAATAATAACAACAAGGCAAGCCTATAGACCCAAGCCACTATGAATAACAACAAGGCAAGCCTATAGACCCAAGCCACTAATAATAAGGCAAGCCTATAGACCCAAGCCACTAATAATAAGGCAAGCCTATAGACCCAAGCCACTATTAATAACAACAAGGCAAGCCTATAGACCCAAGCCACTATTAATAACAACAAGGCAAGCCTATAGACCCAAGCCACTATTAATAACAAGGCAAGCCTATAGACCCAAGCCACTATTAATAACAACAAGGCAAGCCTATAGACCCAAGCCACTAATAATAACAAGGCAAGCCTATAGACCCACGCCACTAATAATAACAACAAGGCAAGCCTATAGACCCAAGCCACTAATAATAACAAGGCAAGCCTATAGACCCAAGCCACTAATAATAATAACAAGGCAAGCCTATAGACCCAAGCCACTAATAATAACAACAAGGCAAGCCTATAGACCCAAGCCACTATGAATAACAACAAGGCAAGCCTATAGACCCAAGCCACTAATAATAACAAGGCAAGCCTATAGACCCAAGCTACTATTAATAACAACAAGGCAAGCCTATAGACCCAAGCCACTAATAATAACAAGGCAAGCCTATAGACCCACGCCACTATTAATAACAACAAGGCAAGCCTATAGACCCAAACCACTATGAATAACAAGGCAAGCCTATAGACCCAAGCCACTATTAATAACAACAAGGCAAGCCTATAGACCCAAGCCACTATTAATAACAACAAGGCAAGCCTATAGACCCAAGCCACTATTAATAACAACAAGGCAAGCCTATAGACCCAAGCCACTAATAACAAGGCAAGCCTATAGACCCAAGCCACTAATAATAACAAGGCAAGCCTATAGACCCAAGCCACTAATAATAACAAGGCAAGCCTATAGACCCAAGCCACTAATAATAACAAGGCAAGCCTATAGACCCAAGCCACTAATAATAACAAGGCAAGCCTATAGACCCAAGCCACTATTAATAACAACAAGGCAAGCCTATAGACCCAAGCCACTAATAATAATAAGGCAAGCCTATAGACCCACGCCACTAATAATAATAACAAGGCAAGCCTATAGACCCAAGCCACTAATAATAACAACAAGGCAAGCCTATAGACCCAAGCCACTATTAATAACAACAAGGCAAGTCTATAGACCCAAGCCACTATTAATAACAACAAGGCAAGCCTATAGACCCAAGCCACTATTAATAACAACAAGGCAAGCCTATAGACCCAAGCCACTATTAATAACAACAAGGCAAGCCTATAGACCCAAGCCACTATTAATAACAACAAGGCAAGCCTATAGACCCAAGCCACTATTAATAACAACAAGGCAAGCCTATAGACCCAAGCCACTAATAATAACAACAAGGCAAGCCTATAGACCCAAGCCACTATTAATAACAACAAGGCAAGCCTATAGACCCAAGCCACTATTAATAACAACAAGGCAAGCCTATAGACCCAAGCCACTATTAATAACAACAAGGCAAGCCTATAGACCCACGCCACTATTAATAACAAGGCAAGCCTATAGACCCAAGCCACTAATAATAACAACAAGGCAAGCCTATAGACCCAAGCCACTATTAATAACAACAAGGCAAGCCTATAGACCCACGCCACTATTAATAATAACAAGGCAAGCCTATAGACCCAAGCCACTATTAATAACAACAAGGCAAGCCTATAGACCCAAGCCACTATGAATAACAACAAGGCAAGCCTATAGACCCAAGCCACTATGAATAACAACAAGGCAAGCCTATAGACCCAAGCCACTAATAATAACAACAAGGCAAGCCTATAGACCCAAGCCACTAATAATAACAACAAGGCAAGCCTATAGACCCACGCCACTATTAATAACAACAAGGCAAGCCTATAGACCCAAGCCACTAATAACAACAAGGCAAGCCTATAGACCCAAGCCACTAATAATAACAACAAGGCAAGCCTATAGACCCAAGCCACTATTAATAACAACAAGGCAAGCCTATAGACCCAAGCCACTATGAATAACAACAAGGCAAGCCTATAGACCCAAGCCACTAATAATAACAAGGCAAGCCTATAGACCCAAGCCACTAATAATAACAACAAGGCAAGCCTATAGACCCAAGCCACTAATAATAACAACAAGGCAAGCCTATAGACCCAAGCCACTAATAATAACAACAAGGCAAGCCTATAGACCCAAGCCACTATTAATAACAACAAGGCAAGCCTATAGACCCAAGCCACTATTAATAACAACAAGGCAAGCCTATAGACCCAAGCCACTATTAATAACAACAAGGCAAGCCTATAGACCCAAGCCACTATTAATAACAACAAGGCAAGCCTATAGACCCAAGCCACTAATAATAACAAGGCAAGCCTATAGACCCACGCCACTAATAATAAGGCAAGCCTATAGACCCACGCCACTAATAATAAGGCAAGCCTATAGACCCAAGCCACTAATAATAACAACAAGGCAAGCCTATAGACCCACGCCACTAATAATAACAAGGCAAGCCTATAGACCCAAGCCACTAATAATAACAACAAGGCAAGCCTATAGACCCACGCCACTAATAATAAGGCAAGCCTATAGACCCACGCCACTAATAATAAGGCAAGCCTATAGACCCAAGCCACTAATAATAAGGCAAGCCTATAGACCCACGCCACTAATAATAACAACAAGGCAAGCCTATAGACCCAAGCCACTATTAATAACAACAAGGCAAGCCTATAGACCCAAGCCACTAATAACAACAAGGCAAGCCTATAGACCCAAGCCACTAATAACAACAAGGCAAGCCTATAGACCCAAGCCACTAATAACAACAAGGCAAGCCTATAGACCCAAGCCACTAATAATAAGGCAAGCCTATAGACCCAAGCCACTAATAATAAGGCAAGCCTATAGACCCAAGCCACTAATAATAAGGCAAGCCTATAGACCCACGCCACTAATAATAACAACAAGGCAAGTCTATAGACCCAAGCCACTATTAATAACAACAAGGCAAGCCTATAGACCCAAGCCACTATTAATAACAACAAGGCAAGCCTATAGACCCAAGCCACTAATAATAACAAGGCAAGCCTATAGACCCACGCCACTAATAATAAGGCAAGCCTATAGACCCAAGCCACTAATAACAACAAGGCAAGCCTATAGACCCAAGCCACTAATAATAACAACAAGGCAAGCCTATAGACCCACGCCACTAATAATAACAAGGCAAGCCTATAGACCCAAGCCACTAATAATAACAACAAGGCAAGCCTATAGACCCACGCCACTAATAATAAGGCAAGCCTATAGACCCACGCCACTAATAATAAGGCAAGCCTATAGACCCACGCCACTAATAATAACAACAAGGCAAGCCTATAGACCCACGCCACTAATAATAACAACAAGGCAAGCCTATAGACCCAAGCCACTATTAATAACAACAAGGCAAGCCTATAGACCCAAGCCACTATTAATAACAACAAGGCAAGCCTATAGACCCAAGCCACTAATAATAAGGCAAGCCTATAGACCCAAGCCACTAATAATAAGGCAAGCCTATAGACCCAAGCCACTAATAATAAGGCAAGCCTATAGACCCAAGCCACTAATAATAAGGCAAGCCTATAGACCCACGCCACTAATAATAACAACAAGGCAAGCCTATAGACCCACGCCACTAATAATAACAACAAGGCAAGCCTATAGACCCAAGCCACTAATAATAACAAGGCAAGCCTATAGACCCAAGCCACTAATAATAACAACAAGGCAAGCCTATAGACCCACGCCACTAATAATAACAACAAGGCAAGCCTATAGACCCAAGCCACTAATAATAACAACAAGGCAAGCCTATAGACCCACGCCACTAATAATAACAACAAGGCAAGCCTATAGACTCACGCCACTAATAATAACAACAAGGCAAGCCTATAGACCCAAGCCACTATTAATAACAACAAGGCAAGCCTATAGACTAGAGGTCGACCAATTATGATTTTTCAACGCCGATACCGATACAGATTATTGGAGGACAAAAAAAGCCGATACCGATTAATCGGCCGATTTAAAAAAAAAATAATAATAATTAAAAAAACAAAAAAATAAAAAAATGTAAAAATACAAAATATATATATATATACACTGCTCAAAAAAAATAAAGGGAACACTAAAATAACACATCCTAGATCTGAATGAATGAAATATTCTTATTAAATACTTTTTTCTTTACATAGTTGAATGTGCTGACAACAAAATCACACAAAAATGATCAATGGAAATCAAATTTATCAACCCATGGAGGTCTGGATTTGGAGTCACACTCAAAATTAAAGTGGAAAACCACACTACAGGCTGATCCAACTTTGATGTAATGTCCTTAAAACAAGTCAAAATGAGGCTCAGTAGTTTGTGTGGCCTCCACTTGCCTGTATGACCTCCCTACAACGCCTGGGCATGCTCCTGATGAGGTGGCGGATGGTCTCCTGAGGGATCTCCTCCCAGACCTGGACTAAAGCATCCGCCAACTCCTGGACAGTCTGTGGTGCAACGTGGCGTTGGTGGATGGAGCGAGACATGATGTCCCAGATGTGCTCAATTGGATTCAGGTCTGGGGAACGGGCTGGCCAGTCCATAGCATCAATGCCTTCCTCTTGCAGGAACTGCTGACACACTCCAGCCACATGAGGTCTAGCATTGTCTTGCATTAGGAGGAACCCAGGGCCAACCGCACCAGCATATGGTCTCACAAGGGGTCTGAGGATCTCATCTCGGTACCTAATGGCAGTCAGGCTACCTCTGGCGAGCACATGGAGGGCTGTGCGGCCCCCCAAAGAAATGCCACCCCACACCATGACTGACCCACCGCCAAACCGGTCATGCTGGAGGATGTTGCAGGCAGCAGAACGTTCTCCACGGCGTCTCCAGACTCTGTCACGTCTGTCACGTGCTCAGTGTGAACCTGCTTTCATCTGTGAAGAGCACAGGGCGCCAGTGGCGAATTTGCCAATCTTGGTGTTCTCTGGCAAATGCCAAACGTCCTGCACGGTGTTGGGCTGTAAGCACAACCCCCACCTGTGGACGTCGGGCCCTCATACCACCCTCATGGAGTCTGTTTCTGACCGTTTGAGCAGACACATGCACATTTGTGGCCTGCTGGAGGTCATTTTGCAGGGCTCTGGCAGTGCTCCTCCTGCTCCTTGCACAAAGGCGGAGGTAGCGGTCCTGCTGCTGGGTTGTTGCCCTCCTACGGCCTCCTCCACGTCTCCTGATGTACTGGCCTGTCTCCTGGTAGCGCCTCCATGCTCTGGACACTACGCTGACAGACACAGCAAACCTTCTTGCCACAGCTCGCATTGATGTGCCATCCTGGATGAGCTGCCTACCTGAGCCACTTGTGTGGGTTGTAGACTCCGTCTCATGCTACCACTAGAGTGAAAGCACCGCCAGCATTCAAAAGTGACCAAAACATCAGCCAGGAAGCATAGGAACTGAGAAGTGGTCTGTGGTCACCACCTGCAGAACCACTCCTTTATTGGGGGTGTCTTGCTAATTGCCTATAATTTCCACCTGTTGTCTATTCCATTTGCACAACAGCATGTGAAATGTATTGTCAATCAGTGTTGCTTCCTAAGTGGACAGTTTGATTTCACAGAAGTGTGATTGACTTGGAGTTACATTGTGTTGTTTAAGTGTTCCCTTTATTGTGTAGTATATATCATACACACACACACACATTTTTGTAATAATGACAATTGCAACAATACTGAATGAACAATGAACACTTTTATTTTAACTTAATATAATACATAAATAAAATCTATTTAGTCTGAAATAACATGAGAACATATGTTACAACGAACCACCAGCTTTTATGGGTCTTCAATATTCCCAGTTAAGAAGTTTTAGGTTGTAGTGCAGAAAGCAGAGCTTGTCTGCATGGTCCCCTGTCAGTCTGCCTCCGTGAAACACAGATCTTATTTGAAGTAGATCAAGACATTCTCTATGGAAGACATGAACGGTAAAATAACGAAGTTCAGCCGCAAGTTATTACAGGAATTATAACGCGTCGACTATTTCTCTCTAAACCATATACCTTTGACTATTCCGGAAACTATCACCTCGAAAACAAAACGTTTATTCCGTTCCGTATTTTATCTAACGGGTGGCATCCATGAGTCTAAATATTCCTGTTACATTGCACAACCTTCAATGTTATGTCATAATTACGTAAAATTCTGGCAAATTAGTTCGCAAAGAGCCAGGCGGCCCAAACTGTTGCATATACCCTGACTCTGCGTGCAATGAACACAAGATAAGTGACACAATTTCACCTGGTTAATATTGCCTGCTAACCTGGATTTCTTTTAGCTAAATATGCAGGTTTAAAAATATATACTTGTGTATTGATTTTAAGAAAGGCATTGATGTTTATGGTTAAGTACATATTGGAGCAATGACAGTCATTGATTGATTGTTTTTTATAAGATAAGTTTAATGCTAGCTAGCAACTTACCTTAGCTTACTGCATTTGCTAACAGGCAGGCTCCTCGTGGAGTGCAATGTAATCAGGTGTTAGAGCATTGGACTAGTTAACTGTAAGGTTGCAAGATTGGATCCCCCGAGCAGACAAGGTTAAAAATCTCGTTCCTAGGCCGTCATTGAAAATAAGAATGTGTTCTTAACTGACTTGCCTAGTTAAATAAAGATTAAAGAAAGGTGTAAAAAAAAATAAAAAAAAATTCATCAATTTTATGACAAATCGGCGCCCAAAAATACCGATTTCCGATTGTTATGAAAACTTGAAATCGGCCCTAATTAATCGGCCATTCCGATTAATCGGTCGACCTCTACTATAGACCCAAGCCACTAATAATAACAACAAGGCAAGCCTATAGATACACTTTCCTACTCATTCATTACAGCTGCAGTGCTTGTTGTAGCGCTGAGTGGAAATAGGAAGAACGAGCATTTTATGGGTTATAAAAGTGTTGACTACAAAGTGTTGACAGCGCTGAGTAAGAACTTAAACATGAACTCACTCATAAAAACAGCAGCTCGTTGCTGTATTCCTTGACCGTCTCTAGTCGTGATTTTAAACGTTTTCAAATCTCACAGTATCAATTTTGCTGTAGCTTTCTTTTACACCTGCTACGTTACTGCAGACACGGTCATCTGAGCCATCTGATTGGCCAGCGGTAGGCCTAGCTGGTTCGATTTTAAAGTTTACGAATGGAAATCAAATTTACATGAAGTTTGATCCTTTCTTAGCTTATATATGAATATCTATACAAACTTTAACAAAATGATAACCTGTCGGGGGGGGTCCGTCATTCTTAACATGTATCATCTTTGATTCACTTTAATTATTCTCCTTTTTTACTGACTAATAAAGTAGTTGGTCAACAGATGATAGTCATTCTGTCTGAGAAGAAAAACAGATTTTTAAATTATTTAGATCAAACGTTATAATTCAGTAGGCTAATCATATATGAGGGTTTGCAGGTCCAGGAGTTTTCCTTCCTGCCCATGTGACATGGGCCCCGAGTGGCGCAGCGCTCCAAGGCACTGCATCTCAGTGCAAGAGGCGTCACTACAGTCCCTGGTTCGAGTTTTAGGCTGTATCACATCCAGGCTGTGATTGGGAGTCACATAGGGCGGCGCACAATTGGCCCAGTGTCGTCCGGGTTTGGCCGGGGTAGGTCGTCATTGTAAATAAGAATTTGTTCTTAACTGACCTGCCTAGTTAAATAAAGGTTAAATAAAAATAAAAACATTGTACAAGACAGACTCAGTCAGGACAGATGGCCTGGAAAACCTCCTGGCCCTAATTCATCAGTCAGGACAGATGGTCTGGAAAACCTCCTGGCCCTAATTCATCAGTCAGGACAGATGGTCTGGAAAACCTCCTGGCCCTAATTCATCAGTCAGGACAGATGGTCTGGAAAACCTCCTGGCCCTAATTCATCAGTCAGGACAGATGGTCTGGAAAACCTCCTGGCCCTAATTCGTCAGTCAGGACAGATGGTCTGGAAAACCTCCTGGCCCTAATTCGTCAGTCAGGACAGATGGTCTGGAAAACCTCCTGGCCCTAATTCGTCAGTCAGGACAGATGGTCTGGAAAACCTCCTGGCCCTAATTCATCAGTCAGGACAGATGGTCTGGAAAACCTCCTGGCCCTAATTCATCAGTCAGGACAGATGGTCTGGAAAACCTCCTGGCCCTAATTCGTCAGTCAGGACAGATGGTCTGGAAAACCTCCTGGCCCTAATTCGTCAGTCAGGACAGATGGTCTGGAAAACCTCCTGGCCCTAATTCGTCAGTCAGGACAGATGGTCTGGAAAACCTCCTGGCCCTAATTCGTCAGTCAGGACAGATGGTCTGGAAAACCTCCTGGCCCTAATTCGTCAGTCAGGACAGATGGTCTGGAAAACCTCCTGGCCCTAATTCATCAGTCAGGACAGATGGTCTGGAAAACCTCCTGGCCCTAATTCATCAGTCAGGACAGATGGTCTGGAAAACCTCCTGGCCCTAATTCATCAGTCAGGACAGATGGTCTGGAAAACCTCCTGGCCCTAATTCATCAGTCAGGACAGATGGTCTGGAAAACCTCCTGGCCCTAATTCATCAGTCAGGACAGATGGTCTGGAAAACCTCCTGGCCCTAATTCATCAGTCAGGACAGATGGTCTGGAAAACCTCCTGGCCCTAATTCGTCGGTCAGGACAGATGGTCTGGAAAACCTCCTGGCCCTAATTCGTCAGTCAGGACAGATGGTCTGGAAAACCTCCTGGCCCTAATTCGTCAGTCAGGACAGATGGTCTGGAAAACCTCCTGGCCCTAATTCATCAGTCAGGACAGATGGTCTGGAAAACCTCCTGGCCCTAATTCGTCAGTCAGGACAAATGGTCTGGAAAACCTCCTGGCCCTAATTCGTCGGTCAGGACAGATGGTCTGGAAAACCTCCTGGCCCTAATTCGTCAGTCAGGACAGAAGGTCTGGAAAACCTCCTGGCCCTAATTCGTCAGTCAGGACAGATGGTCTGGAAAACCTCCTGGCCCTAATTCGTCAGTCAGGACAGATGGTCTGGAAAACCTCCTGGCCCTAATTCGTCAGTCAGGACAGATGGCCTGGAAAACCTCCTGGCCCTAATTCATCAGTCAGGACAGATGGTCTGGAAAACCTCCTGGCCCTAATTCGTCAGTCAGGACAGATGGTCTGGAAAACCTAACTAATGGATCCAATCTGTGATGTGTCCCGTCTCTAATTAAAAGCTCCATTCTATGTGATGTGTCCTGGCCCTAACTAATGGATCCAGTCTGATATGTGACGTGTCCTGGCCCTAACTAATAGATCCAGTCTGATATGTGATGTGTCCTGTCTCTAATTCCTGGATCCAGTCTGATATGTGATGTGTGTCCTATCACTAACTAATAGATCCAGTCTGATGTGTCCTGTCTGTCTAACTAACGGCCTCCCGGGTGGCGCAGTGGTCTAGGGCACTGCATCGCAGTGCTAGCTGCGCCACCAGAGTCTCTGGGTTCGCGCCCAGGCTGGGCTGGGTTCGCGCCCAGGCTCTGTTGCAGCCGGCCGCAACCGGGAGGTCCGTGGGGCGACGCACAATTGGCATAGCGTCGTCCGGGTTAGGGAGGGTTTGGCCGGTAGGGATATCCTTGTCTCAGTATGTAAAATGTAATAAAATGTATGCACTCTACTGTAAGTCGCTCTGGATAAGAGCGTCTGCTAAATGACTAAAATGTCAAATGTAAATGTAACTAATGGATCCAGTCTGATATGTGATGTGTCCTGGCCCTAACTAATAGATCCAGTCTGATATGTGATGTGTCCTGTCTCTAATGGATCCAGTCTGATATGTGATGTGTCCTGTCTCTAACTAATGGATCCAGTCTTATATGTGATGTGTCCTGGCTCTAACTAATGGATCCAGTCTGATACGTGATGTGTCCTGGCCCTAACTAATAGATCCAGTCTGATATGTGATGTGTCCTGTCTCTAATGGATCCAGTCTGATATGTGATGTGTCCTGTCTCTAACTCATAGATCCAGTCTGATATGTGATGTGTCCTGTCTCTAACTAATAGATCCAGTCTGATATGTGAGGTGTCCTGGCCCTAACTAATAGATCCAGTCGGTGATGTGTCCCATCTCTATCTAATAGATCCAGTCTAATATGTGATGTGTTCTGTCTCTAATGGATCCAGTCTGATATGTGATGTGTGTCCTGTCTCTAACTAATAGATCCAGTCTGATATGTGATGTGATGTGTCTCTAACTCAGATCCAGTCTGATATGTGACGTGTCTCTAATGGATCCAGTCTGATGTGTTTCCTGTACCTCCAGGGATACAGCTGGTCAGGAGAGGTTCAACAGCATAACCTCAGCCTACTACCGTGGGGCCAAGGGAATAGTACTGGTCTATGACATCACAAAGCAGGAAACGTTTGACGACCTGCCCAAGTGGATGAAGATGATCGACAAGGTCAGACTAAAAACTCTTGGAACAGCTTTTGATCGCTTGGTGGGTTTTTAGTGTGAGTTTTAATCCTACTGTAGTAGAGCAGTGTTTCTCAACCCTGGTCCTCCAGTACCACCAACCCTGGTCCTCCAGTACCCCCAACCCTGGTCCTCCAGTACCCCCAACCCTGGTCCTCCAGTACCCCCCAAACCCTGGTCCTCCAGTACCCCCCAAACCCTGGTCCTCCAGTACCCCCAAACCCTGGTCCTCCAGTACCCCCAAACCCTGGTCCTCCAGTACCCCCAAACCCTGGTCCTCCAGTACCACCCAACCCTGGTCCTCCAGTACCACCCAACCCTGGTCCTCCAGTACCCCCAACAGTACAGTTTATTTGTACTGTAATCCTGGACAAGCAGACCTCATACAACTTGTCAACTAATCATCAAGCCCTCAATGAGTTGAATGAGGTGTGTTGGTCCAGGATTACAATACAAATAAACTGTACTGTTGGGGGATCTGACTAGTCTGCTTGTCTGTCTGTCTGCCTGCCTGTCTGTCTGCTTGTCTGCCTGCCTGTGTCTGTCTGTCTGTCTGTCTGTCTGTCTGTCTGTCTGTCTGTCTGTCTCTGCCTGCCTGCTTGCCTGTCTGCCTGCCTGCCTGCTTGCCTGTCTGCCTGCCTGCCTGTCTGCCTGCCTGTCTGTCAGAATTTATCCCTGATCTCCTCTTTGATTGGTCAGAATGCTTTTTAGAGGACCTACTAGTGCACTAATCTCTCCTCTTTGATTGGCCAGTATGCTTCAGAGGAGGCAGAGCTGCTGCTAGTGGGGAACAAGCTGGACTGTGAGACAGACCGCATCGTGACTAAACAGACTGCGGAGAGGGTGAGTTACACACTGATCTAGGATCAGATAACTGACGATATCCTCACCTCAATCATTAGAGGGAGGAAATGAGGTCAGAGTGCAGGCTCTCCGCTTCACAGCTCTGTATGGGTTTTGGCTGACATTAAATGTAGCATTCACATCAAATCAACAGTGTAATGTTTGGATTCAGTCTGGTCAGGTGAACTGTTGTGTCCTCGCCTTTTAGTCGAATCATTTCCCCATTATCTCCAAACTGTTCTCGTTCAATTGTTATATATTTGCTTTTATAGTTCTTCTGTTAGAAACATTTCAATTTGGCCCTATCCGTATAGGCCAATTCCCACGAGTGTAAAGGGTTAATTCCGCTCTAGATTAAACACAGACGTCGCTCTTGTTACAATAGCTCACCTCATCAGAGGAATGTGTAGGAAGCAGTGACATTTTCACTTTACATTGTGCTTTGAAGATCCACTGAAGAATCTGACAGTTAATGAAAAACCTTCAGTTGGAAATTACCCAGAGTTCTGAGTGCTTTAAAGTTTGGTCAGGAGCCTCCCCAATGGTCTAAGGTACTGCATCGCAGTGCTTGAGGCGTCACTACAGACCCGGGTTTGATCCCAGGCTGTGTCCACAGCTGGCCGTGACCCATGAGGCGGCGCACAATTGGCCCAGCGTCGTCCGGGTTAGGGGAGGGTTTGTCCGGCTGGGATTTCCTTGTCCCATCGCGCTCTAGCGACTCCTTGTGGCGGGCCGGGCACCTGCAAGTTGACATAGTCGCCAGCTGGACGGTGTTTCCTCCGACACATTGGTGCGGCTGGCTTCCGGGTTAAGCGAGCAGTGTGTCAAGGCGCGGTGCGGCAGGGTCGTGTTTCAGAGGACGCATGGCTCTCGACCTTCGCCTCTCCCGAGTCCGTACGGGAGTTGCAGCGATGGGACAAAACTGTAACTACCAATTGGATATCACGAAATTGGGGAGAAAAATGGGTAAATTAAGTTTGGTCACTTTCTATACTTATAATCTTGCCGGATCCCCCGGGAAACAAAACTACAGAAGTTCCATTTCTGTCCGCAGTTTGTCTCAAGGATATCTGGGTTGCGTTTCTGCGAGGCCAGTGCCAAGGATAACTTTAACGTGGAGGAGTGCTTTCTAAAACTAGTGGACGACATTCTAGCCAAGGTGAGTAGTTACCTCACTGTGCTCTTGTTGTCTCTGCTATAACTAAAATATATATTTTATTATTTTCAATGTAATGATTTTTTTCTTCAGTATTTGTTAGGAAATCAATAGTTTCCTGTGACTGTAAATATATTATTAAGTTATAATAGTCTACAATGTGTTTTATAGTATTGTGATTAGGCATTTTTGTGGATGTCGTTGAACCCTAGATTTCCTCAAATGTTTTCCTATAATTCCCAATATTGTCTTGTGTGTGACTGTAGCCTGTACAACATGTGACTGTAGCCTGTACAACACGTGACTGTAGCCTGTACAACACGTGACTGTAGCCTGTACAACACGTGACTGTAGCCTGTACAACATGTGACTGTAGCCTGTACAACACGTGACTGTAGCGTGTACAACACGTGACTGTAGCCTGTACACCATGTGACTGTAGCCTGTACACCATGTGACTGTAGCCTGTACACCACGTGACTGTAGCCTGTACACCACGTGACTGTAGCCTGTACACCACGTGACTGTAGCCTGTACAACACGTGACTGTAGCCTGTACACCATGTGACTGTAGCCTGTACACCATGTGACTGTAGCCTGTACACCATGTGACTGTAGCCTGTACAACACGTGACTGTAGCCTGTACAACACGTGACTGTAGCCTGTACAACACGTGACTGTAGCCTGTACAACACGTGACTGTAGCCTGTACACCACGTGACTGTAGCCTGTACACCACGTGACTGTAGCCTGTACACCATGTGACTGTAGCCTGTACACCATGTGACTGTAGCCTGTACAACACGTGACTGTAGCCTGTACACCACGTGACTGTAGCCTGTACAACACGTGACTGTAGCCTGTACAACACGTGACTGTAGCCTGTACACCATGTGACTGTAGCCTGTACACCACGTGACTGTAGCCTGTACACCATGTGACTGTAGCCTGTACAACACGTGACTGTAGCCTGTACAACACGTGACTGTAGCCTGTACAACACGTGACTGTAGCCTGTACAACACGTGACTGTAGCCTGTACAACACGTGACTGTAGCCTGTACAACACGTGACTGTAGCCTGTACAACACGTGACTGTAGCCTGTACAACACGTGACTGTAGCCTGTACAACACGTGACTGTAGCCTGTACACCACGTGACTGTAGCCTGTACACCACGTGACTGTAGCCTGTACACCACGTGACTGTAGCCTGTACACCACGTGACTGTAGCCTGTACACCACGTGACTGTAGCCTGTACACCACGTGACTGTAGCCTGTACACCACGTGACTGTAGCCTGTACACCACGTGACTGTAGCCTGTACACCACGTGACTGTAGCCTGTACAACACGTGACTGTAGCCTGTACAACACGTGACTGTAGCCTGTACAACACGTGACTGTAGCCTGTACAACACGTGACTGTAGCCTGTACAACACGTGACTGTAGCCTGTACACCACGTGACTGTAGCCTGTACACCACGTGACTGTAGCCTGTACACCACGTGACTGTAGCCTGTACACCACGTGACTGTAGCCTGTACAACACGTGACTGTAGCCTGTACACCACGTGACTGTAGCCTGTACACCACGTGACTGTAGCCTGTACACCACGTGACTGTAGCCTGTACACCACGTGACTGTAGCCTGTACACCACGTGACTGTAGCCTGTACACCACGTGACTGTAGCCTGTACACCACGTGACTGTAGCCTGTACACCACGTGACTGTAGCCTGTACACCACGTGACTGTAGCCTGTATACCACGTGACTGTAGCCTGTATACCACGTGACTGTAGCCTGTACACCACGTGACTGTAGCCTGTACAACACGTGACTGTAGCCTGTACACCACGTGACTGTAGCCTGTACACCACGTGACTGTAGCCTGTACACCACGTGACTGTAGCCTGTACACCACGTGACTGTAGCCTGTACACCACGTGACTGTAGCCTGTACAACACGTGACTGTAGCCTGTACAACACGTGACTGTAGCCTGTACACCACGTGACTGTAGCCTGTACACCACGTGACTGTAGCCTGTACAACACGTGACTGTAGCCTGTACAACACGTGACTGTAGCCTGTACAACACGTGACTGTAGCCTGTACACCATGTGACTGTAGCCTGTACACCACGTGACTGTAGCCTGTACACCACGTGACTGTAGCCTGTACAACACGTGACTGTAGCCTGTACACCACGTGACTGTAGCCTGTACACCACGTGACTGTAGCCTGTACACCATGTGACTGTAGCCTGTACAACACGTGACTGTAGCCTGTACACCACGTGACTGTAGCCTGTACACCACGTGACTGTAGCCTGTACACCACGTGACTGTAGCCTGTACAACACGTGACTGTAGCCTGTACAACACGTGACTGTAGCCTGTACAACACGTGACTGTAGCCTGTACAACACGTGACTGTAGCCTGTACAACACGTGACTGTAGCCTGTACAACACGTGACTGTAGCCTGTACAACACGTGACTGTAGCCTAGCCTGTACAACACGTGACTGTAGCCTGTACAACACGTGACTGTAGCCTGTACACCACGTGACTGTAGCCTGTACACCACGTGACTGTAGCCTGTACACCACGTGACTGTAGCCTGTACAACACGTGAATGTAGCCTGTACAACACGTGACTGTAGCCTGTACAACACGTGACTGTAGCCTGTACAACACGTGACTGTAGCCTGTACAACACGTGACTGTAGCCTGTACACCACGTGACTGTAGCCTGTACACCACGTGACTGTAGCCTGTACACCACGTGACTGTAGCCTGTACACCACGTGACTGTAGCCTGTACAACACGTGACTGTAGCCTGTACAACACGTGACTGTAGCCTGTACACCACGTGACTGTAGCCTGTACACCACGTGACTGTAGCCTGTACACCACGTGACTGTAGCCTGTACACCACGTGACTGTAGCCTGTACAACATGTGACTGTAGCGTGTACAACACGTGACTCACCACAGCCTGTAATAAAGACTCTTGGTTTCTACTGTCAACTTCCTGTTCTGTGTTGTGTCTTCCTGTCTCATCAGATGCCTCTGGAGATTCCCAGTAGGGAGCTTTCCAACAGTATCCTGTCTCTGCAGCCTGAACCAGACGTTCCTCCTGAGCTCAACCCGCCACGCATGCGCTGTTGCTGAGACCCCCCTACCACCTCCACCATCCTCCCTCCACCATCCTCCCTCCACCCTGCTGAGACCCCCTACCACCTCCACCATCCTCCCTCCACCCTGCTGAGATCCTCCACCATCCTCCCTCCACCCTGCTGAGACCCCCTACCACCTCCACCATCCTCCCTCCACCCTGCTGAGACCCCCTACCACCTCCACCATCCTCCCTCCACCCTGCTGAGACCCCCCTACCACCTCCACCATCCTCCCTCCACCCTGCTGAGACCCCCTACCACCTCCACCATCCTCCCTCCACCCTGCTGAGACCCCCTACCACCTCCACCATCCTCCCTCCACCCTGCTGAGATCCTCCACCATCCTCCCTCCACCCTGCTGAGACCCCCCTACCACCTCCACCATCCTCCCTCCACCCTGCTGAGATCCTCCACCATCCTCCCTCCACCCTGCTGAGATCCTCCACCATCCTCCCTCCACCCTGCTGAGACCCCCTTCCCCTTCCACCATCCTCCCTCCACCTTGCTGAGATCCTCCACCATCCTCCCTCCACCCTGCTGAGATCCTCCACCATCCTCCCTCCACCCTGCTGAGACCCCCCTACCACCTTCACCATCCTCCCTCCACCCTGCTGAGACCCCCCTTCCCCTTCCACCATCCTCCCTCCACCCTGCTGAGACCCCCTTCCCCTTCCACCATCCTCCCTCCACCCTGCTGAGACCCCCTTCCCCTTCCACCATCCTCCCTCCACCCTGCTGAGACCCCCTTCCCCTTCCACCATCCTCCCTCCACCCTGCTGAGACCCCCTTCCCCTTCCACCATCCTCCCTCCACCCTGCTGAGACCCCCTTCCCCATCCACCATCCTCCCTCCACCCTGCTGAGACCCCCTTCCCCATCCACCATCCTCCCTCCACCCTGCTGAGACCCCCTTCCCCATCCACCATCCTCCCTCCACCCTGCTGAGATCCTCCACCATCCTCCCTCCACCCTGCTGAGATCCTCCACCATCCTCCCTCCACCCTGCTGAGATCCTCCACCAGATCCCCCTACCACCTCCACCATCCTCCCTCCACCCTGCTGAGACCCCCTTCCCCTTCCTCCCTCCACCCTCCACCCTGCTGAGATCCCCCTACCACCTCCACCATCCTCCCTCCACCCTGCTGAGATCCCCCTACCACCTCCACCATCCTCCCTCCACCCTGCTGAGATCCCCCTACCACCTCCACCATCCTCCCTCCACCCTCCACCCTGCTGAGATCCCCCTACCTCCTCCACCATCCTCCCTCCACCCTGCTGAGACCCCCTACCACCTCCACCATCCTCCCTCCACCCTGCTGAGATCCTCCACCATCCTCCCTCCACCCTGCTGAGATCCTCCACCATCCTCCCTCCACCCTGCTGAGATCCTCCACCATCCTCCCTCCACCCTGCTGAGATCCTCCACCATCCTCCCTCCACCCTGCTGAGACCCCCCTTCCCCTTCCACCATCCTCCCTCCACCCTGCTGAGACCCCCTTCCCCTTCCACCATCCTCCCTCCACCCTGCTGAGACCCCCTTCCCCTTCCACCATCCTCCCTCCACCCTGCT
The DNA here is from genome assembly GCF_016432855.1 of Salvelinus namaycush. Classification (NCBI taxonomy): domain Eukaryota; kingdom Metazoa; phylum Chordata; class Actinopteri; order Salmoniformes; family Salmonidae; genus Salvelinus; species Salvelinus namaycush. The sequence goes on along the minus strand of NW_024061634.1, from coordinate 51,197 downwards.
GAGATCCTCCACCATCCTCCCTCCACCCTGCTGAGATCCCCCTACCACCTCCACCATCCTCCCTCCACCCTGCTGAGATCCTCCACCATCCTCCCTCCACCCTGCTGAGATCCCCCTACCACCTCCACCATCCTCCCTCCACCCTGCTGAGATCCTCCACCATCCTCCCTCCACCCTGCTGAGATCCCCCTACCACCTCCACCATCCTCCCTCCACCCTGCTGAGATCCTCCACCATCCTCCCTCCACCCTGCTGAGATCCCCCTTCCCCCTCCACCATCCTCCCTCCACCCTGCTGAGATCCCCCTTTCACCTCCACCATCCTCCCTCCACCCTGCTGAGATCCCCCTACCACCTCCACCATCCTCCCTCCACCCTCCACCCTGCTGAGATCCCCCTACCACCTCCACCATCCTCCCTCCACCCTGCTGAGATCCCCCTACCACCTCCACCATCCTCCCTCCACCCTGCTGAGATCCCCCTACCACCTCCACCATCCTCCCTCCACCCTCCACCCTGCTGAGATCCCCCTACCACCTCCACCATCCTCCCTCCACCCTGCTGAGATCCCCCTACCACCTCCACCATCCTCCCTCCACCCTGCTGAGATCCCCCTACCCTCCACCCTGCTGAGATCCCCCTACCACCTCCACCATCCTCCCTCCACCCTGCTGAGATCCCCCTTTCACCTCCACCATCCTCCCTCCACCCTGCTGAGATCCCCCTACCTCCTCCACCATCCTCCCTCCACCCTGCTGAGATCCCCCTACCACCTCCACCATCCTCCCTCCACCCTGCTGAGATCCTCCACCATCCTCCCTCCACCCTGCTGAGATCCCCCTTCCCCCTCCACCATCCTCCCTCCACCCTGCTGAGATCCCCCTACCACCTCCACCATCCTCCCTCCACCCTGCTGAGATCCCCCTACCACCTCCACCATCCTCCCTCCACCCTGCTGAGATCCCCCTTTCACCTCCACCATCCTCCCTCCACCCTGCTGAGATCCCCCTACCACCTCCACCATCCTCCCTCCACCCTCCACCCTGCTGAGATCCCCCTACCACCTCCACCATCCTCCCTCCACCCTGCTGAGATCCCCCTACCACCTCCACCATCCTCCCTCCACCCTGCTGAGATCCCCCTACCACCTCCACCATCCTCCCTCCACCCTCCACCCTGCTGAGATCCCCCTACCACCTCCACCATCCTCCCTCCACCCTGCTGAGATCCCCCTACCACCTCCACCATCCTCCCTCCACCCTGCTGAGATCCCCCTACCCTCCACCCTGCTGAGATCCCCCTACCACCTGCACCATCCTCCCTCCACCCTGCTGAGATCCCCCTTTCACCTCCACCATCCTCCCTCCACCCTGCTGAGATCCCCCTACCTCCTCCACCATCCTCCCTCCACCCTGCTGAGATCCCCCTACCACCTCCACCATCCTCCCTCCACCCTCCACCCTGCTGAGATCCCCCCACCACCTCCACCTCCACCATCCTCCCTCCACACTCCAAATACGCAGCAGAACCCTTCTGGCCACCGGAGGGCAGCAGAACCAAGCAGCAGTCTGGAAGTGTCCCAAATTGCACTATTCTCTTCATAGTGCACTTTTGACCAGTCTTTATAGGGAATAGGCGGTCGTTTGGGACGTATGCTCAGGTGTTCCTGCGAGGAGCTTAGACACACCTGCTCTGATAGACGTCCTCCCAGTTCTACTTCTGGAGCTGTATGACATGACACGCAAATACACTAACTAATACACAGACCTTGTTACGACAGACCACTGACACACACACACACACACACGTACAGTATACACTTGTACACACACACACACACACACACACACACGTACAGTATACACCTGTACACACACACACACCTGCCCCAGACTACTTCATCCCGGGGCAAGCTTGGCTAGCTGTGCCTTGCAGCCAGGTGCCTCCTAGTTAGAGAACCCTATGGTAGCCACTGCACGATGCAAACACACTCACACACACACACACACACACATTCACATGGAGACAATTAGAGAAAAGAAACCCACTCGGCTGACGTGACTGAGGGAGCGGAGCTCCTTGTTACTCCTCCTACACTACGTAGACCCAGTAACTGTAAGGTCCATGTATCTCTACTGTACAACAAGGAAAAGGGACACGTGATATTGCACAAATTCTTTCTTAGGTACAATTTGATGGAAATGTATTCTTGTACAAAGTTTCATATAGGCAGTTTTTTTAATGATGATTATCACGTGGGTGACTCTAATTAGGTAAAAAATACAAGTAGACACGGTAGTTGGTGTAGAATCAGATGTACACTACCAGTCAGAAGTTTGGACACACCTACTCATTCAAGGGTTTTTCTTTATTTTTTACTATTTTCTACATTGTAGACATCAAAACTATGAAATAATATGGAATCATGTAGTAACCAAAAAAAGTGTTTAAACAAATCAAAATATTTTCTATTTTAGATTCTTCAAAGTAGTCACCCTTTGCTTTGCACACTCTTGGCATTCTCTCAACCAGCTTCACCTGTAATGCTTTTCCAACAGTCTTGAAGGAGATCCTACATATGCTGAGCACTTGTTGGCTGCTTTTCCTTCACTCTGAAGACTAACTCATCCCAAACCATCTCAATTGGGTTGAGGTCGGGTGATTGTGGAGGCCAGGTCATCTGATGCAGCACTCCATCACTGTCCTTCTTGGTCAAATAGCCCTTAAACAGCCTGGAGGTGTGTTGGGTCATTGTCCTGTAGAAAAATAAATGATAGTCCCACTAAGCCCAAACCAGATGGGATGGCGTATCGCTGCAGAATTCTGTGGTAGTCATGCTGGTTAAGTGTGCCTTGAATTCTAAATAAATTACTGACAGTGTCACCAGCAAAGCACCATCACACCTCCTCCTCCATGCTTCACGGTGGGAACCACACATGCGGAGATCATCTGTTCACCTACTCTGCATCTCACAAAGACACGGTTGTTGGAACCAAAGATCTCAAATTTTGACTCATCAGACCATAGGACACCAATAAGAAGAGACCAAAGGACATATTTCCACCGGTCTAATGTCCATTGCTCGGTGTTTCTTGGCCTACGCAAGTCTCTTCTTATTGGTGTCCTTTAGTAGTGGTTTCTTTGCAGCAATTCAACCAGGAAGTCCTGATTTACAGTCTCCTCTGAACAGTTGATGTTGAGATGTGTCTGTTACTTGAACTCTGTGAAGCATTTATTTGGGCTGCAATTTCTGAGGCTGGTAACTCTAATGAACTTATCCTCTGTAGCAGAGGCATCTCTGGGTCGTCCTTTTCTTTTGGCGGTCCTCATGAGAGTAAGTTTCATCATAGCGTTTGATGGTTTTTGCGACTGCACTTGAAGAAACTTTCAAAGTTCTTGACATTTTCCGAATTGACTGACCTTTATGTCTTAAAGTAAGGATGGACTGTCATTTCTCTTTGCTTATTTGAGCTGTTCTTGCCATAATATGGACATGGTCTTTTACCAAATAGGGCTATCTTCTGTATACCACCACTACCTTGTCACAACACAACTGATTGGCTCAAACGCATTAAGAAGGAAAGAAATTCCACAGATTTACTTTTAACAAGGCACACCTGTGAATTTACATGCATTCCAGGTGACTACCTCATGAAGCTGGTTGAGAGAATGCCAAGAGTGTGCAAAGCTATCATCAAGGCAAAGGGTGGCTACTTTGAAGAATCTCAAATATAATTTTTTGGGTTACTACATGATTCCATGTGTGTTATTTCTTAGTTTTAAAGTCTTCACCATTATTCTACAATGTGGAAAATAGTAAAAATAAAGAAAAACCCTTGAATGAGTAGGTGTGTCCAAACTTTTGACTGGTACTGTACACGTTGTCATTTTGGGGCTAGCAGCCATTTTGTTTTGGACAGGACCATCAATGTGTGTATTTTTACGGCCAATAATGCCAAATAGCCTGTGTCGTGTTAATTTATGTCCGTGTTGGTTTGTGTGTCATGTTCATTTATAGTGCATTCGGAAAGTATTCAGACCCCTTGACTTTTTCCACATTTTGTTACGTTACAGCCTTATTCTACAATGGATAAAAAAATACTCATCAATCTACACACAATTCCCCATAATGACATCACAATACCCCATAATGACAAAGTGAAAACAGGTTTTTAGACATTTCTGCACATTTATTACAAATAAAAAACCAGATACCTTATTTACATAAGTATTCAGAGCCTTTGCTATGAGACTTGAAGTTGAGCTCAGGTGCATCCTGTTTCCATTGATCATCCTTGAGATGTTTCTACAACTTGATTGGAGTCCACCTGTGGTAAATTCAATTGATTGGACATGATTTGGAAAGGCACACACCTGTCTATATAAGGTCCCACAGTTGACAGTGCATGTCAGAGCAAAAACCAAGCCATGAGGTCGAAGGAATTGTCCGTAGAGCTCAGACAGGATTGTGTTGAGGCACAGATCTGGGGAAGGGTACCAAAACATTCTGCAGCATTGAAGGTCCCCAAGAACACAGTGGCCTCCATCATTCTTAAATGGAAGAGGTTTGTCGGGGGAGAAGGGCCTTGGTCAGGGAGGTGACCAAGAACCCGATGGTCACTCTGACAGAGCTCCAGAGTTCCTCTGTGGAGATGGGAGAACCTTCCAGAAGGACAACCATCTCTGCAGCACTCCACCAATCAGGCCTTTATGGTAGAGTGGCCAGACGGAAGCCACTCCTCAGTAAAAGGCACATGACAGCCCGCTTGGAGTTCGCCCAAAAAAGTACTGAGTAAAAGGCCTGAATACCCTTCAGTTTTGAAAAAAAAAATCGAAACCTGTTTTTTGCTTCATCATTAAATAACATTTTAATACATTTTAGAGTAAGGCTGTAACGTAAAAAAAAAAAAAAAAAGTGAAGGTGTCTGAATTTTTTCCAAATACACTTTGTAAGTGTTGCCTTACATTTTTACGAGTGGCTTGGATGGTTTTCTGTTCCGTTTGTGTTCATTGTCATGTTTTGCACTATAATCCATGGATAGCTAGTTCAGGTCCTATGCTGAAAGTGAGGCAGGCAGTGTGAAAAGGATACAGTATTAAACTAGTTAGCAACACTAATATTGCCCAAACCTTCAGTGTTAACCCTTATTATCAGTGTCCTGCCACTCCTGGGTCATATTCATTAGTGCACACTGTACCAAAACGTTTTTGCAACAAAAAAAAAAAACGATGGGAGGTGTCTGCATACAGTCAGTCACAAGGTTCTCTCTTTGTACAGACGACAAAAACATGTTGCTTTTGAAGTACACTTTTATTATTTAATTTTTTTGGTACCAATATTGTCATCGTAATGTTATTATCCTCATGTTTTCACTTCCTCTAAGGTGAAATACCACTAAAAAGTGATCAGTGTCCCTCCATAGAATATGTTATTATTTCTGTGTTGCATTTAGACAGACATGAAAGTGCTGTAAAGTGCTGTAAAGACAAAATGTTCATTTGTTATTGGAAAAGTTTGGTGGTGCAACATTCAGTATTGGGATGAATTAGGAATTGATTTTGAAGGACTTGATTGGCTCGTGTAGATCATTTTAATGGTGAACTACTTCTCACATTCAACATGTATGTCTACATAGATCAAACCCCAACAAGAAACGATTTGAAATTGTCAACAAAAAAATACGATAAATCTCTGTGAAGTTAAAGATATGTGTTTTGGACCCGTTAAGAGTCAATCTTCCCCAGATAGCTGGTTGTCATTGTGCCTTTAGTAATAGTTGTCTTTAGTAATAGTTGTCTTTAGTAATGTTGTCTTTAGTAATGGTTGTCTTTAGTAATAGTTGTCTTTAGTAATAGTTGTCTTTAGTAATGGTTGTCCTTTAGTAATAGTTGTCTTTAGTAATAGTTGTCTTTAGTAATGTTGTCTTTAGTAATGTTGTCTTTAGTAATAGTTGTCTTTAGTAATAGTTGTCTTTAGTAATGTTGTCTTTAGTAATGGTTGTCTTCAGTAATGGTTGTCCTTTAGTAATAGTTGTCTTTAGTAATAGTTGTCTTTAGTAATGTTGTCTTTAGTAATGGTTGTCTTTAGTAATAGTTGTCTTTAGTAATGTTGTCTTTAGTAATGGTTGTCTTTAGTAATAGTTGTCTTTAGTAATGTTGTCTTTAGTAATAGTTGTCTTTAGTAATGGTTGTCTTTAGTAATAGTTGTCTTTAGTAATGTTGTCTTTAGTAATGGTTGTCTTTAGTAATAGTTGTCTTTAGTAATAGTTGTCTTTAGTAATGGTTGTCTTTAGTAATAGTTGTCTTTAGTAATAGTTGTCTTTAGTAATAGTTGTCTTTAGTAATAGTTGTCTTTAGTAATGGTTGTCTTTAGTAATGGTTGTCTTTAGTAATAGTTGTCTTTAGTAATGGTTGTCTTTAGTAATAGTTGTCTTTAGTAATGGTTGTCTTTAGTAATGGTTGTCATTGTGCCTGTAGTAATAGTTGTCTTTAGTAATGTTGTCTTTAGTAATGGTTGTCTTTAGTAATGTTGTCTTTAGTAATAGTTGTCTTTAGTAATGGTTGTCTTTAGTAATGGTTGTCCTTTAGTAATGGTTGTCTTTAGTAATGTTGTCTTTAGTAATGGTTGTCTTTAGTAATGGTTGTCATTGTGCCTGTAGTAATAGTTGTCTTTAGTAATGTTGTCTTTAGTAATGGTTGTCTTTAGTAATGTTGTCTTTAGTAATAGTTGTCTTTAGTAATGGTTGTCTTTAGTAATGGTTGTCCTTTAGTAATGGTTGTCTTTAGTAATGTTGTCTTTAGTAATGGTTGTCTTTAGTAATAGTTGTCTTTAGTAATGTTGTCTTTAGTAATGGTTGTCTTTAGTAATAGTTGTCTTTAGTAATGGTTGTCCTTTAGTAATAGTTGTCTTTAGTAATGTTGTCTTTAGTAATGGTTGTCTTTAGTAATAGTTGTCTTTAGTAATGTTGTCTTTAGTAATGGTTGTCTTTAGTAATAGTTGTCTTTAGTAATGTTGTCTTTAGTAATGGTTGTCTTTAGTAATAGTTGTCTTTAGTAATAGTTGTCTTTAGTAATGGTTGTCTTTAGTAATGTTGTCTTTAGTAATGGTTGTCTTTAGTAATGGTTGTCCTTTAGTAATAGTTGTCTTTAGTAATGTTGTCTTTAGTAATGGTTGTCCTTTAGTAATAGTTGTCTTTAGTAATGGTTGTCCTTTAGTAATAGTTGTCTTTAGTAATAGTTGTCTTTAGTAATAGTTGTCTTTAGTAATGTTGTCTTTAGTAATGGTTGTCCTTTAGTAATAGTTGTCTTTAGTAATGGTTGTCCTTTAGTAATAGTTGTCTTTAGTAATGGTTGTCTTTAGTAATAGTTGTCTTTAGTAATAGTTGTCTTTAGTAATGGTTGTCTTTAGTAATAGTTGTCTTTAGTAATGTTGTCTTTAGTAATGTTGTCTTTAGTAATGGTTGTCTTTAGTAATGGTTGTCTTTAGTAATGTTGTCTTTAGTAATGGTTGTCTTTAGTAATAGTTGTCTTTAGTAATAGTTGTCTTTAGTAATGGTTGTCCTTTAGTAATGGTTGTCCTTTAGTAATAGTTGTCTTTAGTAATGTTGTCTTTAGTAATGGTTGTCTTTAGTAATGTTGTCTTTAGTAATGGTTGTCTTTAGTAATGTTGTCTTTAGTAATAGTTGTCTTTAGTAATGTTGTCTTTAGTAATGGTTGTCTTTAGTAATGGTTGTCTTTAGTAATAGTTGTCTTTAGTAATAGTTGTCTTTAGTAATGGTTGTCTTTAGTAATAGTTGTCTTTAGTAATGTTGTCTTTAGTAATGTTGTCTTTAGTAATAGTTGTCTTTAGTAATGTTGTCTTTAGTAATGGTTGTCTTTAGTAATGGTTGTCTTTAGTAATGGTTGTTTGAAAGGCCTCAGATGGAAGGTTTATACCTTTTCAACCGTTAATGAAATGTCAGAGATGGAAATGTTGAATTGGTTTTTGAGTCAAGAAAGGCTGCCACTCAAATGGATTGGTTTCCATGGGATTATATCCACATATCTGTCGGTAAAACATGTAGATGTTGTCCTATCAATATACACATAATAGTTTAGGTCAAAATGCATAGTTAAGATACAGGTAACTGCCAAAGAAAGGAAACATTTGAAAAACAGATGCTTCCACACAGGTGTGGTTCCTGAGTTAATTAAGCAATTCACATCCCATCATGCTTAGGGTCCCATCTTCAGCTGCTATATTGGTCCAACCCCCAAGGCATTGGTCATTGCTGATTGGCTAGTCCAGAACATCTTTTAGAATGAAATTCCCTAATGCCCGACCTTACCTGCCTGTCACCGGCTGCCTGTCACCGGCTGCCTGTCACCGGCTGCCTGTCACCGGCTGCCTGTCACCGGCTGCCTGTCACCGGCTGCCTGTCACCGGCTGCCTGTTAGGCTATGATATCATGAACTCTAGTTTAACCCTTTGAGCTGTCCTGCTATTGTTTATTGTTTTCTTAGTCGTATTTATTTGTGGAAGGGTGTTGTGTTTTTCTTGGAAGCGTTTCTGGTGGTTATGGGTTACATACAGGGGTGGAACTGACATGTACAAATCTTCACATTTTTGAGCTGAATGCCCAGTAATACAACAGTGGTGACTTGCCTTTTTCCCCTCCTTCAATTCCACTCCTGGTTACTCCTGGTTACATGGTTACTCCTGGTTACATGTTTTAGACTGTTAGATTGAGAAGGAGTCCCATCAACTATCAATCAATCAAAAGATCGATAGATTGATTGAGATCAAGTATTAAGTAAATGTACACTACCCCCCCCCCCAGTTAGCAATAAACATGGCACTGACCATCATCTCTGGTCTGTCTATACGTCTATATTCTCTGGTGTCCTACAATAACCATCTCTGTTCTACAGACAAGTCTGTCTATACTCTCTGGTGTCCTACAATATAACCATCTCTGTTCTACAGACAAGTCTGTCTATACTCTCTGGTGTCCTACAATATAACCATCTCTGTTCTACAGACAAGTCTGTCTATACTCTCTGGTGGTGGGTTTGGAAGAGGAGAGGGATTGGCCTAACGGCTCGTGTCGGCCTAACGGCTCGTGTCGGCCTAGCGGCTCGTGGCGGCCTAACGGCTCGTGGCGGCCTAACGGCTCGTGGCGGCCTAACGGCTCGTGGCGGCCTAACGGCTCGTGGCGGCCTAACGGCTCGTGGCGGCCTAACGGCTGGTGTTTCCTTTGTTTTGTCAGTTACCGCTACACACACATCCTTTTAAAGCTGTAATCTACTCAAACTGCCGCGTCTGTTTGAGATATTACAACAACAACAACAACAAAGTGATTGTAAACAACCAACATAGTTTTCCCCCCTCTGACATCATTGCACGTGTGGTTTAGAACAGCAGCAATATGTACTGCTATTTATTTTCCCTTGGTGCTCCACAGCTTCATCAACCAATAACAACGATGCTGGGGGCGGACAGTGGTTTCCCCTGCTGCAGGTATCATCTTTTTCAAAGATGAAAGACTGTACTATGTATTAGAGTTGGGGTTCGTTTTGTATTAAAGTCAGTGACTTATTAAGGAAGTGATATGAATTTAAAATTGCAATTTTTTTTAAATAAGTTTTCATATACATTTTTTTTTTTTTTAAGTTTACTTAGAAATAATTGAAAATAGATGCCCTTTTAAAAAAAAAAATTATTATTGAATTGGAATTACAGTTTACTTCCTGAATTACAGTTTACTTCCTGACTTCAATTCGAATTGACCTCAAACCTGCTTTTATATTAAACAAGTTTGAGTTATTTGGAAAATAAAAAACAGTTGTCATGTTTTGAAGTGTTTTTTTTATTATTGATAACTTTTTTGTTGTTGCATTCTTTAACTAATGAAGTGCGAATAAAGATATATATTTATTACCCAAACTGCTCTGTTGTTCAATGTGTTGATACATGCTGATGTTTCACAGTTAGAGCACCTTCCATTGGTTTTGCTCTCCTTTATGTTGACATATTTTATTTTACCTTTATTTATCTAGGCAGGTCAGTTAAGAACAAATTCTTATTTACAATGACGACCTACCAGGGAACAGCAGGTTAACGGCCTTGTTCAGGGGTAGAACGACAGATTTTAATCTTGTCAGCTCGGGGATTTGATCTGGCAACCTTTCGGTTACTAGAGATTTAAGCAAAAAGACCTGATGGGGGTGGTATATGGCCAATATATCATGGCTAAGGGCTATTAGGAGTTTAAACATTTTATTACCAAAACTACTGAGTGAGGATGACATTAGACCACCTGACAGTGCTGTATGATAGTGAATATCAACACGACTAAAATGTATTTTCTTCTTTGAAAGTGAAGGATTTATGTGAATGAAATGTTTTTTTTTCTGCCTCCCGTTTGCTATTTCAAACTCAGTTTGTTGACGTCAGCATTTAGGTTATGTAGAAACCATTATAAAAACCCACAGCACCTGTTTCAGCAACACGTCTTGAGTATTTCCCCTTTTATACAACAACCACTTGCTCATTTCTCAAAAGTTGTGGTAGGACAATATAAGTATCTTTGTAATACAATTGAACAGGGTATGGAGAGGTAGTGGATGAGTGATTCACGTCTTGATATCCGTCATCTTAAATTGTGTTCGTGCTCGTCTCCCGTGCGTGACTGAGTGTGTGATAATGGGACATGCGCACGAAGGCACGTCTGACCTGGGTGCCATTTTTTGTTTTTTTAAACGAGGGGTGTTTTCGGCATTTGTGAGAAGTAACGCGCATGCGCCCTGGTAGGAACCACCGCACGGCCGGCGTCAGGCTCCAGACGGCAGTGAATGCAGATTTTCCCTATCAGATAGACGGAAGGAATGAGAAGGGGCGAAGAACTGGGGAGTCACTGACACACGGACAGACCGGGGCCCAGAGAGAGAGAGAGGACGAGATGGAGGAATGAAGGAATCATATCAGGGAATAAAACTGTAAAATAACTGTAAAATAAAAAATGTAAAACAACGGCGGGATTAATAATTAACACTTTACAACCAGCGACACCGCAGATGCCATCTGTTTCGCATCGGTTTGTACAATAATCCCGATGTATTGCAGCGATTCCTTCATTCAAGGAGAAAAAGCGGAGAGCCACCTGGCTACTATCACAGAGAGGAGTACAATGACAACCTGGTGAATGTAGAACTAATCTATCTAACCAACGGAATGCAATAAAACCGGAATAAAGGACCGTCCCGGGTGAGCATCGCCAACCGGGAGTGATGAGAAGAACCACGGGGAGACAGGACCGTGTTTCTGCTGTCGCCTGTCAAGGGTATTATTTCTGTGTGTTGTGGACTGAACATTTATTCTTCCCTCACCCTCTTCCTCCTCCCCCCCTCCACCGGTGTCGTCTGGGAGTTGTAACATGGAGAGCTCCAATGTCTCTGGAACCAGCGAATCAACCAAACCGCCAAACCAACAGTTGGAGAAGAAACGGTTAAACCGAGCACCGTCTCCGGCCAGGCCGTTCCTGAAGGATGTCCACTCCTTCCGCTCCTCGCCCAAACCAACAGTTACCGTACCAAAATCCCCCAAACTGACCAAGCATCAGCACTCTTCTGCTGTGCCTGTGTCATCCAATCAAAGCCGCATCACCAGGCGCACCCCGACCGGAGCGAAGAATAACAAATCAGCCGCGGTGAAAAGTCACAGCACCAAGTCCTCCACGGGCACGAAGAAGACGGTTAAGGTAATCCAACATGCAGCCCCGGAGCATAAAACGACCACCGCCAGCAAACCGACATCGGACAGCAGTCCACACCTCGTCCTCAAAGCCAAGAAGAGTAAAATAGCCACTCTGACCGCGTCTCACCACCGCCCCCTTAGCCACCGCCCCCCAATCCGCGTCCCAACCGGTGCTATCCCCCTCGGCAGGGTCAGTCAGACGGACAGCAACTCCGATCTCTCCGACTGTCCCTCTGAGCCCTTATCCGACGAACAACGCCTGACCGCGGCCACCAGCAGCGATGGGGAGTCGGGTGGCTCTGGGGCCAGCGACAGGGATCATGTGGGAACGGATTATCCTCTGCAGGCAGGAGCATCAGCAACAGACGCGGCAGGGGATACTGCTTGTAGTGGTGGGGTTTCATTGCGCACCGCGGAGGGTAGCGCTGAGGGTGCGGTAGTGGCAGCAGCGGGGAAAAGCGGCATGTCTCAGGCTCCAGGAGCAGGTGCTCACCGCCACGGAGGAGATGGGAGGAAACAGAAGAAATCATCAACTAGCGCACAATTTATACAGCTGGAATGCAGCACGGAGATAGTCGAGGAGGATTTGATACGGGAAATTGAAGACCTTCGTTCTGAAAACGACTACCTCAAGGTAAAAAAAAAAAGAGGCTGCGGGAATGATTTTCTATTTCACAAAAGTTATCACATTGTCTCTTATTTATATGGCAATAGATCGTGTGTAAATCCATACTGTTGTTTCTGCATCGCCCAATTACTGTAGTCGGTGTAGGCTGCCTTCACAGTAATAGAGCCTCATTGATTATAGTGTTATATTTGCAGCCTGTGATTCACTGTGTTACTGTTTGAATCACTTCCTCACTGTTGGTTTGCAGTGACATTTACCTGCTATTCTCTGATGACTCCTGTTGATATAGTTGACTACCTTCTGGTAGTATGTAGGAACCTAGAAGTCTGCTTGGGACATGATGTACCATTAGGTTATTTCTGTTCTCGTCATTTAAATCAATCCCAATGAGATTGTCTTTCATCACAAAAACATGGTAACACAATAATAATCTTCAATCTCATATCACAAAGAAAGTAGATCGTTTCTTGACTGGTCAAAAATATCTGTCCTCTCAATTAAATAGATTTTGAATGGTCAAAAAAAACATCTCTTCTCTCAATTAAATAGATTTTGAATAGTCAAAAAAACATTTCCTCTAAATTGGATGACATCTGAAAGATTCTTCTCTTTCTACATGAAATCCAATGTCAAATGTTCAAATGAACCATTTTTCCCAACATGGGCTTTAGGCAATGTGGGTTATATATTCAGATAGGAAGTTGGGGAGGAGGAGGAGGAGGAAGAGGAGGAGGAAAGGGGATAATGCAGCATAATTTTCCAGTTTCAGTTAAATGGATGAATTCATATGCATCGTGTCTGACACTGGGATTGTCCTAACTTGATCACAGCTCACTCTAGCTCTCTGTTTATAAAGCTATAATCTACTTTAGCTCCTCCTCTCTCTCTCTCCTCACCTCTCCTCCCCTCTTCTCTTCTCTTCTCTTCTCTTCTCTTCTCTTCTCTTCTCTTCTCTTCTCTTCTCTTCTCTTCTCTTCTCTTCTCCTCTCTTCTCCTCTCCTCTCTCCGCTCCTCCTCTCCTCTTCTCTTCTCCTCTCCGCTCCTCTCTTCTCCTCTCTTCTTCTCCTCTTCTCTTCTCCTCTCCGCTCCTCTTCTCTTCTCTTCTCTTCTCTTCTCTTCTCTTCTCTTCTCTTCTCTTCTCTTCTCTTCTCTTCTCTTCTCTTCTCTTCTCCTCTCCTCTCCGCTCCTCTCCGCTCCTCTTCTCTTCTCTTCTCTTCTCCTCTCTCCTCTTCTCCTCTCTTCTCCTCTCCTCTCTTCTCCTCTCTTCTCCTCTTCTCGTCTCCTCTCTTCTCCTCTCGTCTCCTCTCCTCTCCTCTTCATAATGGGCCAGTACCATAGGACCGATAACTGTCAAATGTCCCATGTGTTGTCAGAGGTTCAAATAATTCTGTGTTTTTCTCTGTCAGTCAGTCAGTCAGTCAGTCAGTCAGTCAGTCTGTCTGTCTGTCTGTCTGTCTGTCTGTCTGTCTGTCTGTCTGTCTGTCTGTCTGTCTGTCTGTCTATCTCTCTGTCTGTCTGTCTGTCTGTCTGTCAGTCTGTCTGTCTATCTCTCTGTCTGTCTGTCTGTCAGTCTGTCTGTCTATCTCTCTGTCTGTCTGTCAGTCTGTCTGTATCTCTGTCTGTCTGTCTATCTCTTTGTCTGTTAGTCTGTCTGTCTATCTCTCTGTCTGTTAGTCTGCCAGCTGGGGCCACAGTCACACTCCCTCTCCTTCCTCTGTCCTCTTCCCACTTCTGTCTCTCTCTCTTCTCTCTATCTCTCTTCCACCCCACAACACAAGCACAGTTCAGGCTTCTCCCTTCCTGCAACATAATACCTTCACAAAAAAAAATCATTAAGAGGTTATTGATTATTCGGGATGGACAGAAAAGTAAGATAAATGAAAGTGCAGAAGCACATGGCGCTAGAGGCTAGAGGCTATGGGCTAGAGGCTATTGGCTAGAGGCTATGGGCTAGAGGCTAGAGGCTATGGGCTAGAGGCTAGAGGCTAGAGGCTATGGGCTAGAGGCTAGAGGCTAGAGGCTATGGGCTAGAAGCTAGAGGCTATGGGCTAGAGGCTATGGGCTAGAGGCTATGGGCTAGAGGCTATGGGCTATGGGCTAGAGGCTATGGGCTAGAGGCTATGGGCTAGAGACTATGGGCTAGAGGCTAGAGGCTATGGGCTAGAGGCTATGGGCTAGAGGCTAGAGGCTATGGGCTAGAGGCTAGAGGCTATGGGCTAGAGGCTATGGGCTAGAGGCTATGGGCTAGAGGCTAGAGGCTATGGGCTAGAGGCTATGGGCTATGGGCTAGAGGCTATGGGCTAGAGGCTATGGGCTAGAGGCTAGAGGCTATGGGCTAGAGGCTATGGGCTATGGGCTAGAGGCTATGGGCTAGAGGCTATGGGCTAGAGGCTATGGGCTAGAGGCTATGGGCTAGAGACTATGGGCTAGAGGCTATGGGCTAGAGGCTAGAGGCTATGGGCCTGTGTGTCTCTATCAGTACAGGTTGATGGTGTTTAGGATCAGGTCATCAGTGTTGTGATGTATTGCACATTGACACCTTTATGCACTAATCACCGTTTTCCGCTTCAAGTCGGTGCGTTGACAAGCAGACTCCAGAGCAGTCGCTATCCACCACGTGCATCAAACGTCAAACACGATGAGCTCAGTGCTCCCTGACGAAGGCCATGCAGCCCAAACGCAATAAAGGCATTTTAATTAATTATATGAAGAGTGCCTTGGTCCTCCTTTCTTTTACAAGATGAGCTCAGTAACTGAATAGTTGATTGACTGTCAAAGCCAATAACAGAAAGGACTATGGACTAATGTTGTCAACTACTACTTTTTCATTAACAACGACAACCATGAAAGCTCTTTTTTAAATCTCAGAAAGGCCTATCATCACACACAGACTGAATCAATGTGTCTTTTTTTTTTTTTTTTTTTTTTTTTTTTTTTTCTTGGGGTGGATCAGCTTAATATTGCGGAAAGAATGTTGCTTCCAATGTAATTGTCTGCATCATTTCCAGTCCCCCATATTTTTTTGGGTAAATATATATATCCATACACGCATGCATACATACATACATATATACATACACATACCTATATAGACATACATACTTTTTTAAAGAATATACCTTTATTATTATTCCCCGCAACCCTACCACCGCTCCCCCAATTGGAGTAAACTAATAAACACTTCTGCTTTTACCTTCAATTTATACATCTTATACCTATTTTACAGACACAGACTACTTTATAATAGTTCTCTCTTGTTTGTTCTTAGTCCTTCCTCTATTTCTGTTGTCCATCCAATTTTATTTCCACTTGTAACTGTGCTATTTCACAAAAGCTCCGCACCTATACACATTTCACAGATCCCGTATGCCCTACATTGTTTATCTTGTTATTAGTCCCACCCTTCAGTTCCACTCAACCCTTCCCATCTATCTTCCAACATCATCCATTTCGGATTTTTATTTGCCATATATTTTTCAACTGTGCTGTGATGCTTCACAAAAGATTTGAACCTTCCTATTCTCATAGCTTCTACAGATTGTAAATTAAAAATAAACATTTTTGCTAAAATAATTATTATATTATTGATTGATTGACTATGGCTTTTCAAATCCCCCAGTATTGCTATCTGTAGCGTTAGTTCTAGGCAAATGTTGCAATTCTTCAGCCATTCCTGGACCTGTGACCAAAAACGAGCTACATATGGACAATACCAAAATAAATGATCTAATGACTCTGCCTCCTCACAACAGAATCTGCAGAGCTGGGAAGATTGTATACCCCATATATATAACATTCTATTAGTTGCAAGAATTTTGTACAGTAATTTAAATTGAAAAATTCGAAGTTTTGAATCCGGCGTTGTTTTGCGTATCAATTCATAAACCATGTGCCATGGAATGGGTACATCGAAAATCTCTTCCCAACTATTTTGCAATTTATATGGCACAGCTGTCAGTTTTTTGGTCCTTAAATGAAATTGGTATATGTTTTTATTTATCACACTTTTCTTTAACCATTTATGTTCTTTAATACAGGGCCGACATACAAGTTCCTTACTTTTTTCCCCTTCTACTTGCCTCTTCCATTTTTGTGGTAATGCTGCAATTAATTGGTTGTAATTTTGGGTAGAGCAGACATTTCCATATGTCTGTGTTAGCTGCATGTGTGACATAACTCCACCAGTCCTATTTATGATATCATTCACAAAAATTATACCTTTTTTAAACATTTCTTCGATAAATACAGTTTTTTTATCAATTACTATATTTGAATTTAACCACAATATTTGTTGTACTATTTGTTCCGTCCTTTCAGGTGGATTAAACTGAAATTGCAACCAACTTTCTAAGGCTTGTTTAAAAAATAAGGATATTTTGGAGATTATTTCCTTTTCAAACAACCGAAAGTGAGCAGGTGTAATCTGAATAAAGGGAAAAAGGCCCTTCTTGAACATAGGATGAGACATTCGTACCAATTTACTAGAGAACCAGTTTGGATTTAAGTATAACTTTTGTATGACTGATGCCTTTAGTGAGAGGTCTAATGCTTTAATATTTAATAATTTCTGCCCTCCGAATTCATATTCGTTATATAAATAGGCCCTTTTAATTTTATCTGGCTTGCCGTTCCAAATAAAATGGAATATTTTTTGTTCATATAATTTAAAAAGCAGGTCACTAGGTGTAGGCAAAACCATAAGCAAATAGGTAAACTGTGATATGACTAAAGAGTTAATCAGGGTGATTTTTCCACAAATAGACAAGTATTTTCCTTTCCATGGTAGCAAGATCTTATCTATTTTTGCTAACTTTCTATAAAAATTTATTGGAGTGAGATCATTTCTTTCTTTTGGGATTTTTATACCGAGTATGTCCACATCTCCGTCAGACCATTTAATTGGTAAACTACATGGCAATATAAAATGTGTATTTTTTAGTGATCCAATACGTAATATGGTACATTTATCATAATTTGGTTTTAATCCAGAGAGGATAGCAAAGGTATCTAGATCCTCTATGAGGCCGTGGAGAGACTCTAGTTGTGGTTTTAAAAGAAAACATGAATCATCAGCGTACAATGACACCTTAGTTTTTAAGCCACGGATTTCTAATCCATTAATATTAATGTTTGATCTAATTTTAACAGCTAACATTTCGATGGCAATAATAAATAGATATGCCGATAGTGGACAACCTTGTTTTACTCCTCTAGATAGTTTAAAACTTTCTGAGATGTAGCCATTATTTACTATTTTACACCTAGGGTTACTATACATAATTTTAACCCATTTTATAAGAGATTCCCCAAAATTGAAATATTCTAGGCATTTATATATAAACTCCAGTCGTACTTTATCAAAAGCCTTTTCAAAATCAGCTATGAAAACCAGACCTGGTGTCCCCGATATTTCATAGTGTTCTATTGTTTCCAGTACTTGCCTTATATTATCTCCAATGTATCGTCCATGTAAAAAACCTGTCTGATTAGGATGAATAATATCTGACAAAACTTTTTTTATTCTATGCGCCAAGCATTTTGCTAGGATTTTTGCATCACAACACTGAAGTGTAAGAGGTCTCCAATTTTTTAATTGGACTGGATCTTTATATATACCACTTGGGTCCTGTTTCAGTAATAACGATATCAGACCTTCTTGTTGCGTGTCTGATAATCTACCATTTATATAGGAGTGGTTAAAACAAGCTAATAATGGTCCTTTGAGTATATCAAAAAAAGTTTTGTATACTTCCACTGGTATGCCATCCAGCCCTGGAGTTTTCCCATCCTTAAAGGCCCCAATTGCATCAAGCAGTTCCTCCTCTGTAATTTGGCCTTCACATGAGTCTTTCTGTACAGATGTTAATTTTACATTATTAATAGGAAAAAAATCCATACAATTAGTTTCAGTTAGTGGAGATGGAGGAGCCTGAAACGAAAACATATTCTTAAAGTACTTTACTTCCTCTTTCAAAATATCATTTGGTGAATCATGCGTGACTCCATCATTTGTAACAAGTTTTAATACATTTTTTTTGGTAGCATTTCTATATTGAAGATTGAAAAAGAATTTGGTGCATTTTTCCCCATATTCCATCCAGTTCGCTTTATTTTTATAATATATTACACTGGATCTTTCTTGAATAAGTTCCTCCATTTCTTTTTGTTTTTCCTCTAACTTATTCTGTGCCTCTATGGTACCGTTTTTATTGCTATCTAACTGTACTGTTAGTCCTTCAATTTCCTTTGTTAATATGGACTCTTTTGATCTAAATTCCCTTTGTTTTATAGATGAGTACTGAATTGCATGGCCTCTAAAGGCACACTTAAAAGTGTCCCATACAATAAGGGGATCTGCTGTACCTATGTTATGTCTGAAAAAGTCAGTTATAAAATCTTCTGTCCTAGTTCTAAACAATTTATCATCTAGTAGACTTTGATTAAATTTCCAATATCCTCGCCCACGTGGAAATTCTGTAAGAGAAATATATATGCCAATTATGTGATGATCCGACCGCATTCTGTCCCCTATCAACACTTTTTTAACTTTTGGTGCCAGAGAGAATGGTATAAGAAAGTAGTCAAGACGACTAGCTTGATTCAGCCTCCGCCATGTATATCTCACTAAATCAGGGTATTTAAGTCTCCATATATCCACTAATTCCAATATATCCATGACATTCATGATTTCCTTAAGTGCCTGAGGGTGATAGTTTGTAGTGTGATTTCCTTTCCGGTCTATAGAGGTATTTAAGACCGTATTAAAATCTCCCACTATAATAATAGAGTCTAGTGTTGCTTGTAGAGTTGATAAATTCTTATATATATTTTCAAAGAAGCTTGGATCATCATTATTCGGACCGTATAGGTTAACAAGCCATATTTGTTTATTGTCCAATAACATATTTAAAATAATCCATCTACCTTGAGGATCTGTTTGGACAATTTGCACATTTGGATCAAAATTATTGTTAATTAAAACCATCACCCCTTTTGAATTTCTTTGCCCATGGGAGAAATATATTTTGCCCCCCCAGTTCTTTTTCCACAAAACTTCATCTAAAACTGTTGAATGGGTTTCCTGTAAACAATAGATATTATAATCCTTCTCTTTTAGCCAGGTAAATACTGATCGTCTTTTCTTATTATCTGCTAAGCCATTACAATTGTAACTGGCTATACTTATTTCACCACTTACCATAATGAGACACACCTTTCATTCTTTTAATCAGAATATATTTTTGTAAACGTACTATTAAAAAGTAACATAATGATTGAGTGTCTATATAGTTGTACCATGATATTTGCATTTCTACTAAGTAAACCTCCAATTGGTCCCTACTATTCCACCCGCTAAAAGGCCTCATCTCGAGATGGCTTGTCATCCCAATGCCCGGTAGACCACCCTCGACCCCCTGTATCCCATAGCCCTGAACTGACTGGGATCCATTCTTTGAAAAGAGCATACAGTGCCATTTACCGAATTGAAGAAGATCAATTACCATATGCATTTCCATTGCCCTCACCTCGATTTGTATTATATATATCTGTGGATCATCCTCTATTGTCCCTAACATCTTTTACTTCTTCCTTCGCAACAGTTGTGGGATACACACATACACCCACACACACTCAGCCCTTACCCCCACACAACCATAAGCTCACTTTCTCAACAATTGCACCATCCCAGAGCCCAACTCAAGATGGGTCATGATTTACAAATGCACTTGCAGCTGCAGCTGCATGAGAAGGCCTGCAAGACCGCACAAAAAATTAGCAAAAATTGAGAGATTTATTTACCATTGTCATATCCTAGATAATGGAGGTCAAATGTACACCTTATTCCTGAAACACCCACAATACGGCCACCCGTCATGACCATGTCCCCACGCATCTCCATGCAGTCCGACTTTGATTTTGTGCCGCCAGGGCCACAATAATATACCCCCTCTCTGAATGTCCGAGTGTGACCCCCTCCCCATGGGTTACTGCAGCTAGTGTTGCCAGCACTGCCACTGCCTGGGTGGGGGCACCCCACCGGAATCCCCACCGGCTAGGTACAAGGTCGTCAAGGTTCTCATTAGCAGCTTTGAGAATTTCCTTGTATATTATGCTCTCCCTTTATGGGGCTTTGGCTTTGCAGGACCAACCCTGCCAAGCAGGCTCAGAATCTTGAGGGGGCAGTGCTGCTCTTGGTCTCTGACCTCATTTTAGCTGCATACAGACCGCTTACAGCGGGCACATAAAACAGTTAGGGACTTCTCCTTAGTATCTGGGTCATTCAGGTGGGTGTCTAGGGTATAGTGCCATGGACCGTACCATTAAAATAGGATAATAAATAATTAGATATAATTTATAAAAAAATAAATAAAAAATGTAGTTTTCCATGATAGGACAATAAATAAATAAGACGTATAATTCATTATAAAGGTATATCCATCATCTGAACAACATTGAAAGCCCTCTCATACCCGGCTCACAGCAATACATTGGCTCTGGGATATGCAACCATTTCATTACTCACTCACTCAACTTTCCAAACATAACAAATAAAATAAAAAATAAACACAAACCATACCATCCACACATACTGTGCCTTCTGTTTACTTAGTTTTTATCTTCACTATGTTGAATTAGTGCTTGTGTGTTCAATTAGTTATATGTGAAGATTTATAGAAAAGCTATATTTTTTATTGTATTGTTACAATCAGTAACCGGGCTTGAATTGTGTTTATTTCCCTCGTCTATGAGAACTTTGTAATTTTTAAAATAACCATGGAGTAGTCTTTGTGTCTCTGAACAACTGGTTATCAATATATAGTTTATCAACGACGAGAGCTACTCGTTTCGCTTTTAATCTATTTTCTTTGAAAATTGGATACAGAACTTTGCGCCGTTCTGCAATTTCCTTCGGAAACTGATCATTCATGCCAATTTTGGTCCCAGCAAGTCTTTTACCCAGGCTTTTAACCATTATTTTATCTTTAAATGAAGCAAATTTGGCAACGATTGGGCGTTCGTACCTCTGCCCTCTCTGTCCGAAGCGGTGAACGCGTTCAAGTTGGATTTTGTCGATAACTTCGCGTGGAATCTGAAGCGCTGTAAGGAGGAACTCTCTAACTATAGATTCAGGAACTTCTCCTTCTTTTTCTTGGATACCTGTAAGTACCAAATTCTCTCTCATGGATCTAGTTTGTATGTCTAGTAAGCATTCCTTCAGAACTGTGTTCTCCTTTTTAATTCCATTCATTTCGGTTTCAATCTTATTGACTGTCCCTTTTAGCGCGTGTGTTTGCTTCTCCAATGTCGCAGCTTTTTCATCACTCATCTCTAGGCTTGCCTTCAACTCTTTTATATCCTTACTAACTAATTCAAGTATACCCAGTTTGTCATTTATTGATTTTAACAGATCGGTTTCGACCTTTACCATTCCCGGTGGTGAGAATATTAAGTCATCAGTGTCTGTAGAAGAGTCACGTTTTCGTTTTGTAATCGGTTCCCCTGTCTTACTCTCCGTCATGTTTGGTTGTTGCCTGTTTTCGTAATATTTGTCGATAAATGTCTCTAGTTTTAGGATTTGTTTTGTGTTATTGTCCAGATTGAAGGTTATCACTCACCAGATTAAGTAGTGCTAATATTTTAGTCTAATTTAGCAGATATTTCGAATATTATGTTTTATCTTGAGGTGCTCTACATAAATCCCTTCAGTCCGCCATTACCCTTACGTTACCTTTACCTAGCCTCTACCTTTACTAATCAATGTGTCTTATCTGGCTATTGATTTAGGATTCTGTGTGTCTCTGTGTGTCTCTATGTGTCCCTGTGTCTCTCCTCTCTCTGTGTGTCTCTGTGTGTCTCTGTGTCTCTCCTCTCTCTGTGTCTCTCTGTCTCTCCTCTCTCTGTGTGTCTCTGTGTGTCTCTGTGTGTCTCTGTCTCTCCTCTCTCTGTGTGTCTCTGTGTGTCTCTGTGTCTCTCCTCTCTCTGTGTCTCTCTGTCTCTCCTCTCTCTGTGTGTCTCTGTGTGTCTCTGTGTGTCTCTGTCTCTCCTCTCTCTGTGTGTCTCTGTGTGTCTCTGTCTCTCCTCTCTCTGTGTGTCTCTGTGTCTCTGTGTGTCTCAGTGTGTCTCTGTGTCTCTCCTCTCTCTGTGTGTCTCTGTGTCTCTCCTCTCTCTATGTGTCTTTCTGTGTCCCTGTGTCTCTCCTCTCTCTGTGTCTTTCTGTGTCTCTGTGTCTCTCCTCTGTGTGTCTCTGTGTGTCTCTGTGTCTCTCCTCTCTCTGTGTGTCTCTGTGTGTCCCTGTGTCTCTCCTCTCTCTGTGTGTTTCTGTGTCTCTCCTCTCTCTGTGTCTTTCTGTGTCCCTGTGTCTCTCCTCTCTCTGTGTGTCTCTGTGTGTCCCTGTGTCTCTCCTCTCTCTCTGTGTCTCTGTGTCTCTCCTCTCTCTGTGTGTCCCTGTGTCTCTCCTCTCTCTATGTGTCTTTCTGTGTCCCTGTGTCTCTCCTCTCTCTGTGTGTCTCTGTGTGTCTCTCCTCTCTGTGTGTCTCTGTGTGTCTCTCCTCTCTGTGTGTCTCTGTGTGTCTCTCCTCTCTGTGTGTCTCTGTGTGTCTCTCCTCTCTGTGTGTCTCTCCTCTCTCTGTGTGTCTTTGTGTGTCCCTGTATAACTATTTTGTGTGTCAGTCAAGCTGTGTACTGTATGTGGGGAGATATACAATGAACAGAAAAAGCATTTAGTCAGCCTTAGAGATGAAGGTCAACTGGTTTAAAACATCTCTTGGAAGATGAACGGTAAACTCTCTCTCTCTCTCTCTCTCTCTCTCTCTCTCTCTCTCTCTCTCTCTCTCTCCCCCTCTCTCCTCCAGGATGAAGTGGAGGAGCTACGTGCGGAGATGGAGGAGGCACGGGACAGTTACCTGGAAGAGGAGGTGTACCAGGTGCAGGAGTTACAGAGGGAGCTGGACCGCTCCAATAAGAAGTGTCGGATTCTCCAGTACCGTCTCCGTAAGGCGGAGCAGAAGAGCCTCAGAGTGGCCCAGACTGGACATGTAGATGGAGAGCTGCTACGCAACCTGGAACAGGACCTAAAGGTACGTGTTGTTGACGAGTGGCCCAACCTGGAACAGGACCAGAAGGTACGTGTTGTTGACGAGTGGCCCAACCTGGAACAGGACCACAAGGTACGTGTTGTTGACGAGTGGCCCAACCTGGAACAGGACCAGAAGGTACGTGTTGTTGACGAGTTGCCCAACCTGGAACAGAACCAGAAGGTACGTGTTGTTGACGAGTGGCCCAACCTGGAACAGGACCTCAAGGTACGTGTTGTTGACGAGTGGCCCAACCTGGAACAGGACCAGAAGGTACGTGTTGTTGACGAGTGGCCCAACCTGGAACAGAACCAGAAGGTACGTGTTGTTGACGAGTGGCCCAACCTGGAACAGGACCAGAAGGTACGTGTTGTTGACGAGTGGCCCAACCTGGAACAGGACCAGAAGGTACGTGTTGTTGACGAGTGGCCCAACCTGGAACAGGACCAGAAGGTACGTGTTGTTGACGAGTGGCCCAACCTGGAACAGGACCAGAAGGTACGTGTTGTTGACGAGTGGCCCAACCTGGAACAGAACCAGAAGGTACGTGTTGTTGACGAGTGGCCCAACCTGGAACAGGACCAGAAGGTACGTGTTGTTGACGAGTGGCCCAGACTGGGTGTGTGTATGCGCACGTGTTCATGTACTATGTCCATCTGTGTGTTTCATGACCTCAATGTCTTTAGGACTTGTTATTGTCACACATGACTCATGTGACTGTGTCCCCGTGTGACTGTGTCCCCATGTGACTGTGTCCCCGTGTGACTGTGTCCCCGTGTGACTGTGTCCCCATGTGACTGTGTCCCCATGTGACTGTGTCCCCATGTGACTGTGTCCCCGTGCAGGTGGCCAAAGATGTGTCAGTGCGTCTGCACAACGAGCTGGAGAATGTAGAAGACAAGAGGACCAGGGCTGAAGATGAGAATGAGCTGCTGAGACAGAGGATCATCGAGGTGGAGATCTCTAACCAGGCTCTACACAATGAACTGGAGAGAAATAAAGAGGTAGGAGAGGAGGAGGAGGGGGGGGGGGGGAGGAGGAGATCTCTAAACAGGCTCTACACAATGAACTGGAGAGAAATAAAGAGGTAGGAGAGGAGGAGAGGGAGGAGATCTCTAAACAGGCTCTACACAATGAACTGGAGAGAAATAAAGAGGTAGGAGAGGAGGAGGAGGAGGAGAGGGAGGAGATCTCTAAACAGGCTCTACACAATGAACTGGAGATAAATAAAGAGGTAGGAGAGGAGGAGGAGGGAGGGGGGGAGGAGGAGGAGGAGGAGGTGGAGATCTCTAACCAGGCTCTACACAATGAACTGGACAGAAATAAAGAGGTAGGAGAGGAGGAGGAGGGAGGGGGGGGGGGGGGGGGAGGAGGAGGGGGGGAGGAGGAAGAGGAGGAGGAGTTTAAGATCTCTAAACAGGCTTTACTCCAGGGATCATCAACCTCCAGAAAGTGGAGAGCAACACTTATGCAGCTCCACTACACAATACATTTTAAAAATTCCCCATTCAACAGGATTACCAACACGGGCCGATTTCTTTTTCCTTGAACGGATCGTTGGGGGACTGGAACGTGATTACAAATCATTTGTTGACTGCGAATTGACCGCAAGAAGCCCAAACAGATATAATATTTGACTACAACATAATCATTTAAAATCTTGCTTACATTTGTATGCGATCACATCCAGTGCGTTCGGAAAGTATTCAGACCCCTTGACTTTTTCCACATTTTGTTACGTTCCAGCCTTATTCTAAACTGAATAAAAAATACTCATCAATCTAAACACAATACCCCATAATGACATCACAATACCTCATAATGACATCACAATACCCCATAATGACATCACAATACCCCATAATGACATCACAATACCCCATAATGACATCACAATACCCCATAATGACATCACAATACCCCACATTGACAAAGCAAAAACAGGTTTTTATACATTTTTGTAAGTTTATAAAAAATAACAAACTGAAAAATCACATTTACATAGACCAGTTAAAAGTTTGGACACACCTACTCATTCAAGGGTTTTTCTTTTTTTTTTAAAACTATTTTCTACATTGTAGACTAATAGTGAAGACATCAAATCTATGAAATAACACATATGGAATCATGTAGTAACCAAAAAAGTGTTAAACAAATCAAAATATATTTTATAGCCACCCTTTGCCTTAATGACAGCTTTGCACACCTGATGTCAGCTTTGACGCTACAAGCTTGGCACTACTCAAGGACCTTCACAGAGACTTGTCCCGAAGCCACTCCTATGTTGTTTTGGCTGTGTGCTTAGGGCCGTTGTCCTGTTAAAAGGTTCACCTGTCCCTCGATCCTGACTAGTCTCCCAGTCCCTGGTCGCCGAAAAACATCCCCACAGCATGATGCTGCCACCACCATACTTCATCATAGGGATGGTTCCAGGTTTCCTCCAGACGTGATGGTTGGCATTCAGGTCAAAGAGTTCTCCCATCTCCACAGAGGAAGTCTGGGGCTCTGTCAGAGTGATCATCGGGTTCTTGGTCACCTCCCTGACCAAATCCCTTTTCCCCCAAATGCTCAGTTTGACCAGACGGCCAGCTTGATGGTTCCAAACGTCCATTAAAGAATGATGGAGGCCACTGTGTTCTTGGGGAACTTCAATGCTGCAGAAATGTTTTGGTACCCTTCCCCAGATCTGTGCCTCGACTCAATCCTGTCTCGGAGCTCTACGGACAATTCCTTCGACCTCATGGCTTGGTTTCTGCTCTGACGTGCACTGTCAACTGTGGGACCTTATATAGACAGGTGTGTGCCTTTCCAAATCATGTCCAATCAATTGAATTAACCACAGGTGGACTCCAAGTTGTAGAAACATCTCAAGGATGATCAATGGAAACAGGATGCACCTGAGCTCAATTTCGAGTCTCATAGCAAAGGGTCTGAATACTTATGTAAATGAGGTATTTCTGTTTATTTTCATACATTTACTAACATTTCTAAAAACCTGTTTTCACATTGTCATTATGGGGTATTGTGATGTCATTATGGGGTATTGTGATGTCATTATGGGGTAGTGTGATGTCATTATGGGGTAGTGTGATGTCATTAAGGGGTAGTGTGATGTCATTATGGGGTATTGTGATGTCATTATGGGGTATTGTGTGTAGATTGAGGAGGATTAGAAAAATATCAATTTTAGAATAATGCTGAAACGTAACAAAATGTGGAAAAGTCAAGGGGTCTTTATACTTTCTGAAAGCAATGGACTTCTCTCTATTGTGTTGGAATACTTGAACAGATTTCTCTCATTAAAATCCCTTGGAGCTGATTTCCTTTGTACAGTCTATCCCCCCCAAAAAAATTGCTCAGAAAACTTGGGGGACCAAATAAAACTACACCCTGGCCAAATAAAACTACACCTTGGCCAAATAAAACTACACTCAGGCCAAATGAAACTACACCCTGGCCAAATGAAACTACACCCTGGCCAAATAAAACTACACTCAGGCCAAATAAAACTACACTCAGGCCAAATAAAACTACACCCTGGCCAAATGAAACTACACCCAGGCCAAATAAAACTACACCCTGGCCAAATAAAACTACACCCTGGCCAAATAAAACTACACCATGGCCAAATAAAACTACACCCTGGCCAAATAAAACTACACCCTGGCCAAATAAAACTACACCCTGGCCAAATGAAACTACACCCAGGCCAAATAAAACTACACCCTGGCCAAATGAAACTACACTCTGGCCAAATAAAACTACACTCAGGCCAAATAAAACTACACTCAGGCCAAATAAAACTACACCCTGGCCAAATAAAACTACACCCTGGCCAAATAAAACTACACCCTGGCCAAATAAAACTACACCCTGGCCAAATAAAACTACACCCTGGCCAAATAAAACTACACTCAGGCCAAATAAAACTACACCCTGGCCAAATGAAACTACACCCTGGCCAAATAAAACTACACTCAGGACAAATAAAACTACACTCAGGCCAAATAAAACTACACCCTGGCCAAATAAAACTACACCCTGGCCAAATAAAACTACACCCTGGGCCAAATAAAACTACACCCTGGGCCAAATAAAACTACACTCAGGCCAAATAAAACTACACCCTGGCCAAATGAAACTACACCCTGACCAAATAAAACTACACCCAGGCCAAATAAAACTACACTCAGGCCAAATAAAACTACACTCAGGCCAAATGAAACTACACCCTGGCCAAATAAAACTACACTCAGGCCAAATAAAACTACACCCTGGGCCAAATAAAACTACACCCTGGCCAAATAAAACTACACCTTGGCCAAATAAAACTACACTCAGGCCAAATAAAACTACACCCTGGCCAAATAAAACTACACCCTGGCCAAATAAAACTACACTCAGGCCAAATAAAACTACACTCAGGCCAAATAAAACTACACCCTGACCAAATAAAACTACACCCAGGCCAAATAAAACTACACCCTGGCCAAATAAAACTACACCCTGGCCAAATAAAACTACACCATGGCCAAATAAAACTACACCCTGGCCAAATAAAACTACACCCTGGGCCAAATAAAACTACACTCAGGCCAAATAAAACTACACCCTGGCCAAATAAAACTACACCCTGGCCAAATAAAACTACACCCAGGCCAAATAAAACTACACTCAGGCCAAATAAAACTACACTCAGGCCAAATAAAACTACACCCTGGCCAAATAAAACTACACTCAGGCCAAATAAAACTACACCCTGGGCCAAATAAAACTACACTCAGGCCAAATAAAACTACACTCAGGCCAAATGAAAACTACACCCTGGCCAAATAAAACTACACTCAGGCCAAATAAAACTACACCCTGGGCCAAATAAAACTACACCCTGGCCAAATAAAACTACACCCTTGCCAAATAAAACTACACTCAGGCCAAATAAAACTACACCCTGGCCAAATAAAACTACGCCCTGGCCAAATAAAACTACACCCTGGCCAAATAAAACTACACCCTGGCCAAATAAAACTACACCCTGGCCAAATAAAACTACACCCTGGCCAAATAAAACTACACTCAGGCCAAATAAAACTACACCCTGGCCAAATAAAACCATGAGGAGGAGGCGGATCATGGTAAGGTAGAAGTTTAAAAGGTGACACAGATTTTGTTCAGTGAAAAGGTCTTAAACACCAATTTTCTGTTTTTATTTTGTTTAATTGTTTGTCTCATTGCGTCTTTATGTCTGCGATGCAACGTTCTGATTGGTCAGCGTCTGTGGCCTGTTAGCTCAGAGGTGATGCATGCTGGGTATAATGAGATGAGAAGCAGCTATTCTGGGTGGCGTGTGTGTGTGTGTGTGTGTGTGTGTGTGTGTGTGTGTGTGTGTGTGTGTGTGTGTGTGTGTGTGTGTGTGTGTGTGTGTCGTGTGTGTGTCGTGTGTGTGTCGTGTGTGTGTCGTGTGTGTGTGCGTACAGCATGCTGTTGTCTGTGCGTTAGCTGTGTGTTTTAAGGGTCTGCCTGCTGTGTGTATGTCAGAGTCAGCTTTAAAAGGCTAATGGACAATGACAGAGTGACAGGTACAAATCTGTCTGGGAGCAGAGAGAGAGAGAGAGATAAGACTACTGCTAAATATGGCAGGACAGGCAATATGGCCAGGCACATACTGTATGGAGCTACAATGGGAATCCTATACAGATAGCTACCCTCTTTGAGTTCTCTCAACTGTACTTGTCACATGACATCCATGTCACATGACATCCATGTCACATGACATCCATATCACATGACATCCATGTCACATGACATCCATGTCACATGACATCCATGTCAGGTTCCTAAGCCCCTGACCTGTCTACCTTTTTGTTTGCTGATGAAGCAAAGTATGAACTTAACATTTATTGACATTATTTTCCGTTGTTGACTTACTGATAACATTTGGTGTTAAAGGTGTTAAAGTTCTCCACCAAAAAAACAAACAAACATAACACTTAATAATAATAATAATGGTAATTTAGGCTTTATTAAAGAAGCCGCAACAACGTTTGTGACCCACTACCTTGATTCTTTTTTATGTAGCAAAATTTGAATTAAATATTATTATTTTTTTTATACATTGGATACAAGTAGAGACTCATGGTATCATACACTGCAGTTGAGGAACAATGGGAAAGTCATTCTGTTTTGGAAGTTGATAAACTTTTGAGAAAATGGCCCTTGAATGTTTTAGTACACCTACTGGAGAGCTGTGTTCGAATACCCATACTAACATCCTGTATACTACATACTTAATGAGTATTTACTACATACTATATACTATTAGTTAATTTTAGTATACTGTAAACAAACTGTATCCTTTCAGTTGAGTGTACTAGCGCTTCGCCTGTCTTCCGGAAATCGATGCTGTTGCTATGCAACCTCTTGCTAGCTTGTTAGCATAAAAATTGCTAGCTAGACATTTTACGACTTTGGGTGTGTTTGTAAATTCAATCTGGAGTGCGCTTTGGGCGTTCGTAAATTCAAAGCGTTGTCAGATTGTCCGTTCATAAATTCGTTGCATTTCGCTCTCTGAGCATTCGGACCGCACACTGGTCGCTCTGGCCGAGGAGTAGGGTTGATCCTAGCGTTCTGACCTCACACTGGTCGCTCTGGCCCGAGGTGTAGGGTTGATCCTAGCGTTCTGACCTCACACTGGTAGCTCTGGCCGAGGAGTAGGGTTGATCCTAGCGTTCTGACCTCACACTGGTCGCTCTGGCCGTGGAGTAGGGTTGATCCGAGCATTCTGACCGCACACTGGACGCTCTGGCCGAGGAGTAGGGTTGATCCTAGCATTCGGACCGCACACTGGACGCTCTGGCCGAGGAGTAGGGTTGATCCTAGCATTCGGACCGCACACTGGTCGCTCTGGCCGAGGAGTAGGGTTGATCCGAGCATTCGGACCGCACACTGGACGCTCTGGCCGAGGAGTAGGGTTGATCCTAGCGTTCTGACCTCACACTGGTCGCTCTGGCCGAGGAGTAGGGTTGATCCTAGCGTTCTGACCTCACACTGGTCGCTCTGGCCGAGGAGTAGGGTTGATCCTAGCGTTCTGACCTCACACTGGTCGCTCTGGCCGAGGAGTAGGGTTGATCCGAGGGTTCAACTGTAGTCAAGCACCCAAGCTAACTGGCTAACGTTGGCTAGCTACTTCCAGACACAAATGAGAGAACACCTCACTCTGACCATTTTACTCTCCCTAGCAGAGCTGGTTAGGCTGTTATCATGTTATCCAGAGCGTTGGTGACTGCAACTGTGCTGCTGGCAACAATTTAATTATGCATTTTTTTGCCGACGTTTACTGACACCGGCCACATTCAACGGGTATTGAGCGTTCGTAAATTCATCAGTTATTCTGTGCTCTGGCACACTCTGACGAGAGTGCTCTGAATTCGGAGTAGATAGCCAGAGAGAATTAACAATGACCATTGAGAACGCACAACGACTATACCACTTAGCTAAGTGAAGAATGACATATAGTTAATATACTGGCAAGTTTGATGTATTAGTAGCCAATGAACGTTAGCTAGCTAGCTAACATACCGGTACATACTGCTGTAATGCTATGTGGTTCGTAAGGATAGAGTAGCTAACATACCGGTACATACTGCTGTAATGCTATGTGGTTCGTAAGGATAGAGTAGCTAACATACCCGTACATACTGCTGTAATGCTATGAGGTTCGTAAGGATAGAGTAGCTAACATACCTGGTACATACTGCTGTAATGATATGTGGTTCGTAAGGATAGAGTAGCTAACATACCGGTACATACTGCTGTAATGCTATGTGGTTAGTAAGGATAGAGTAGCTAACATACCGGTACATACTGCTGTAATGCTATGTGGTTCGTAAGGATAGAGTAGCTAACATACCGGTACATACTGCTGTAATGCTATGTGGTTCGTAAGGATAGAGTAGCTAACATACCTGGTACATACTGCTGTAATGCTATGTGGTTCGTAAGGATAGAGTAGCTAACATACCGGTACATACTGCTGTAATGCTATGTGGTTCGTAAGGATAGAGTAGCTAACATACCGGTACATACTGCTCTAATGCTATGTGGTTCATAAGGATAGAGTAGCTAACATACCAGTACATACTGCTGTAATGCTATGTGGTTCATAAGGATAGAGTAGCTAACATACCGGTACATACTGCTGTAATGCTATGTGGTTAGTAAGGATAGAGTAGCTAACATACCGGTACATACTGCTGTAATGCTATGAGGTTCGTAAGGATAGAGTAGCTAACATACCGGTACATACTGCTGTAATGCTATGTGGTTAGTAAGGATAGAGTAGCTAACATACCGGTACATACTGCTGTAATGCTATGTGGTTCGTAAGGATAGAGTAGCTAACATACCGGTACATACTGCTGTAATGCTATGTGGTTCGTAAGGATAGAGTAGCTAACATACCTGGTACATACTGCTGTAATGCTATGTGGTTCGTAAGGATAGAGTAGCTAACATACCGGTACATACTGCTGTAATGCTATGTGGTTCGTAAGGATAGAGTAGCTAACATACCGGTACATACTGCTGTAATGCTATGAGGTTCGTAAGGATAGAGTAGCTAACATACCGGTACATACTGCTGTAATGCTATGTGGTTAGTAAGGATAGAGTAGCTAACATACCGGTACATACTGCTGTAATGCTATGTGGTTCGTAAGGATAGAGTAGCTAACATACCGGTACATACTGCTGTAATGCTATGTGGTTCGTAAGGATAGAGTAGCTAACATACCTGGTACATACTGCTGTAATGCTATGTGGTTCGTAAGGATAGAGTAGCTAACATACCGGTACATACTGCTGTAATGCTATGTGGTTCGTAAGGATAGAGTAGCTAACATACCAGTACATACCGCTGTAATGCTATGTGGTTCGTAAGTATAGAGTAGCTAACATACCAGTACATACTGCTGTAATGCTATGAGGTTCGTAAGGATAGAGTAGCTAACATACCAGTACATACCGCTGTAATGCTATGTGGTTCGTAAGTATAGAGTAGCTAACATACCAGTACATACTGCTGTAATGATATGTGGTTCGTAAGGATAGAGTAGCTAACATACCAGTACATACCGCTGTAATGCTATGTGGTTCGTAAGTATAGAGTAGCTAACATACCGGTACATACTGCTGTAATGCTATGTGGTTCGTAAGTATAGAGTAGCTAACATACCAGTACATACTGCTGTAATGATATGAGGTTCATAAGGATAGAGTAGCTAACATACCGGTACATACTGCTGTAATGCTATGAGGTTCATAAGGATAGAGTAGCTAACATACCGGTACATACTGCTGTAATGCTATGAGGTTCATAAGGATAGAGTAGCTAACATACCGGTACATACTGCTGTAATGCTATGTGGTTCATAAGGATAGAGTAGCTAACATACCGGTACATACTGCTGTAATGCTATGAGGTTCATAAGGATAGAGTAGCTAACATACCAGTACATACTGCTGTAATGCTATGAGGTTCATAAGGATAGAGTAGCTAACATACCGGTACATACTGCTGTAATGCTATGAGGTTCATAAGGATAGAGTAGCTAACATACCGGTACATACTGCTGTAATGCTATGAGGTTCGTAAGGATAGAGTAGCTAACATACCGCTGTAATGCTATGTGGTTCGTAAGGATAGAGTAGCTAACATACCGGTACATACTGCTGTAATGCTATGAGGTTCATAAGGATAGAGTAGCTAACATACCGGTACATACTGCTGTAATGCTATGAGGTTCGTAAGGATAGAGTAGCTAACATACCGCTGTAATGCTATGTGGTTCGTAAGGATAGAGTAGCTAACATACCGGTACATACTGCTGTAATGCTATGAGGTTCATAAGGATAGAGTAGCTAACATACCGGTACATACTGCTGTAATGCTATGAGGTTCGTAAGGATAGAGTAGCTAACATACCGCTGTAATGCTATGTGGTTCATAAGGATAGAGTAGCTAACATACCGGTACATACTGCTGTAATGCTATGTGGTTCGTAAGGATAGAGTAGCTAACATACCAGTACATACCGCTGTAATGCTATGTGGTTCATAAGTATAGAGTAGCTAACATACCAGTACATACCGCTGTAATGCTATGTGGTTCGTAAGGATAGAGTAGCTAACATACCGGTACATACTGCTGTAATGCTATGAGGTTCGTAAGGATAGAGTAGCTAACATACCAGTACATACTGCTGTAATGCTATGTGGTTCGTAAGGATAGAGTAGCTAACATACCAGTACATACTGCTGTAATGCTATGAGGTTCGTAAGGATAGAGTAGCTAACATACCAGTACATACTGCTGTAATGCTATGAGGTTCGTAAGGATAGAGTAGCTAACATACCAGTACATACTGCTGTAATGCTATGAGGTTCGTAAGGATAGAGTAGCTAACATACCGGTACATACTGCTGTAATGCTATGTGGTTAGTAAGGATAGAGTAGCTAACATACCGGTACATACTGCTGTAATGCTATGTGGTTCGTAAGGATAGAGTAGCTAACATACCGGTACATACTGCTGTAATGCTATGAGGTTAGCAAGGACAGCGTAGCTAACAAATTGTCAGCCAACCATAACGTGTAACGTAACTTATTTGAAAAGGCATTACTTTATTACATTGCTCAACATTTTCTTAACATCTGTTGTAATTAGTTAAAGCAATGAAATTGTATCCGCTTCTCGTCGGACTTCGGGCTGCATATTTTCCGACATTTTCTTAAAATCTGGAAAACATTGTGACATTTTCTGAAGAATTTTCTGACGGACCAAAGCTGAAGAACTTCCAGTTTCTTTCTTCAGGTGAGTTGTTGTTGTTGTTGACAAACTCCCAGGTGATATTTATTTACCACAACAACGTTTTGACCCATCAGGCATCCATTTTCCTTTCTGCTTTCCCATGAATTTACTATGAATTGTATTATGGGCCCTGAAAGCACAGAAATAGTGTCCACTGCTTGTATACTTTGCATTTTGGCAAATTTAGTACGACATCCGGGAACTTTTAGCTTACTAAACTCTATCCATACTGTGACCAATAAGCACACTATATACTCAATTCACGTGACAAATAGTACAGTTTAGTGCGGTTAGTATGAGCATTCGAACACAGCTCTTGTCTTTTTTGTCTACACCCATTCAGCATCGTTCAGACCCTCTTAAGCCTTAGCCCCACCCATCTATTTAAGGATTCACATGTGAGGAAGACCCATGACCTTCAACGGAGATCCAGGTTTCTGACATTGGGTCTGACATTAAGCTCTAAAATGACTTGGTGTTCTCCTGATTTCATGATGTCATGCATACGTTCAAGGCACCCAGTGTCAGAGGCAGCAAAGTAACCCCAAAACATCACTGAACCCTCCTCCATGTTGGACTGAAGGTGTCATGTTCTTTGAAGGCTTCATTTTGTTTTCTGGTGTGCTTTACCAAAAAAAAAGCTATAATTTGGTGTCATCTGTCCACAGGACATTCTCCCAGATGGATTTTGGCATGTTCAGGTGTGTTCATGGCTTACTGCAACTCAAGCTACAGACATGGCTTACTGCAAGTAACACAACACATGTATAATGACTGTAAGCTAGCTAGTTACCTAGCTAATACACTTAGTTTACTTATTGGGAAATAATTGTTCTGCTATCTAGCTAGCTATACCGGATGCAGCCATTGGTGCTGCAGCCAGCAAGCTAACTAGCTAACCAAAACGTGGCTAACTACCAAATGAAAATAATTAAGCTATTTCTGATCGTTACCATATATAGCTAGTTAGACCCTTTCTGACAATTGTACTGTGAACACAAGGTTAGCTAGCTGGATATCTAGCTAGGAAAGCTAGCTCTAGTTTACAGTAGCCAAGAAAATCTATGATCATGATCATCTCGTGGCAAAAAATTGCTTTGAAAAGATACACAAATACTATTACCGCTTTGAGCTGCCCATCAATGAAGATCCCTGTAAACAGTCATTTCAAGTGATTTAAGTGATTTATTATAGTTAGTTAGAAGGAGAACAATGTCTTCTCATTCGGCAGCATAAAATCCGACCGACCACCGACTGTCACAATGCAGCACTGTAAGTGAAAAAATGAAAACGACTTTGAAAATCACGGGCACCAGATTATTTCCTGACTGAAATAGCTGGATCAAATGCAAAACGTGAAATAGATTTGTGATTGTGTTCTCGACAGTACAATATCAGAGCATGTGAGTGCAGAAATTTCGCACCAAAATCAGATAACTTTGAACCTTTTCAAACAAATTAATTTTTAAAACATTCCAAAGGAGCATGTTGACAGGAAGCCATGCCTCCTTTCGTGTTAAATCAAGGATACAAAATCTACCCGGACCAAAATATTATTGCTGATCATTTTATGATGTATTTAGCTGTTGTAATAAAGAAAAGGTTTGGAAAAACAGGGAAACCTTTTGCCTGTCCCCTTTTTAAAGAAGGTTAACTTATCCGGATCCTAAGCACCTGATATCTCACCTAATACACCACACCTCCACCTCCACCTTGTCGTTTGCTGATGCAGCAACTATCAGGTGTAGACGAAATATTTATTTGACATTGTTTGACTTTGTTGACTTTTCCAGAGGTTAATCAAGGCCAGGGTTCCCCAACTGGCGGATAGCCTACGGTTGGTCTTATTTTGCACCGCAAGTTTTTTTCTGATAAAAAATCGTGTGGAATTTTCATTGCTGGACATAGAAGACTGTAAAAAAAAAACACCAGGAAATCATCTCCAGGTGATTTTAATAGAACAAACCTGTTCCCAAGTATTCATACGCATAATAGAGAGACTTGTGATCGTATACAAATGTAAGCAAGGTTCGAAATGATTATCTTTTAGTTAAACATTATATCTGTTTGGTCTTCTTGCAGTCAATTTGCAGTCTACAAATGATTTGTAATTATGTTCCGGTCCCCCGACCATCCGCTCAAGAAAAAAATCGTCCCACGGCTGAATCTAGTTTATGCTGTAATACAGAGAGATGGATAGGTCTGTGACGGAGAGATGGATAGGTCTGTGACGGAGAGATGGATAGGTCTGTGACGGAGAGATGGATAGGTCTGTGACGGAGAGATGGATAGGTCTGTGACGGAGAGATGGATAGGTCTGTGACGGAGAGATGGATAGGTCTGTGACGGAGAGATGGATAGGTCTGTGACGGAGAGATGGATAGGTCTGTGACGGAGAGATGGATAGGTCTGTGACAGTCATGGTATCTTGGATGACTATTTTGGATGATAATTGGCAAGCCGAATGACCGCAGCCACCGTAATAGCCTTTTTGAATAGAAAATATATATTTATTATTCTTTTAATAGTTTTGTTTTGGTGCATATTTTCTCCTCTCCTCTGCTCCTGACTGCATGTGCTACAGTAGAAATAGAATCTCTGTCCCCATTCAACTCAATGATGGCATAATGGGTGGTCTGGCGGCCATTGCGACTGTGACCATAGGAACAAAGCAGGAAGTAAAATATGTGCTGTGATTTGTTGATTCAACTCAACTGACATTAGTCACATCAATTAGCATCATTTAAATGAATATTCTACATTACCATGGAAATTATTGCATCACAATACCAGGAAGCCATTACGAGTGTACCCCCTGAGTTTACCGCTGAAATTGCCAGGGTTAGAAGGTCCCAACAAGCCTGTTCTATTCATTCTATTTCTATGTGTGCTGCTGTTGCATTGTGGGGGGCGTTGCCTAGGCAACCGAAGACTCGTTTGCTTGTTTCAACAAGGAGCAACAAAGTTTCATCACGTTGTTAAGAGTCCATGAAATGGAAACAACCGCACGAATGCCCGGCCATCCTGTCTAAAGTCAAATATTCGTTACACGACAACAAAACAAACAAACATATGTGTATATACAGTACCAGTAAAAAGTTCAAGGGTTTTATTTTATTTTTACTATTTTCTACATTGTAGAATAATAATGAAGACATCAAAACTATGAAATAACACATATGGAATCATGTAGTAACCAAAAAAGTGTAAAACAAATCAAAATATATTTTCTATTTTAGATTCTTCAAAGTAGACACCCTTTGCTTTGCACACTCTTGGCATTCTCTCAACCAGCTTCACCTGTAATGCTTTTCCAAAAGTCTTGAAGGAGTTCCCACATATGCTGAGCACTTGTTGGCTGCTTTTCCTTCACTCTGCGGTCCAACTCGTCCCAAACCATCTCAATTGGGTTGAGGTCGGGTGATCGTGGAGGCCAGGTCATCTGATGCAGCACTCCTTCACTCTCCTTTTTGGTCAAATAGCCCTTACACAGCCTGGAGGTCTGTTTTGGGTCATTGTCCTGTTGAAAAACAAATGATAGTCCCACTAAGCGCAAACCAGATGGGATGACGTATCACTGCAGAACGCTGTGGTAGCCATGCTGGTTAAGTGTGCCTTGAATTCTAAATAAATCACTGACAGTGTCACCAGCAAAGCACCATCACACTGTCACACCTCCTCCATGCTTCACAGTGGGAACCACACATACGGAGATCCTCTGTTCACCTACTCTGCGTTTCACAAAGACACGGCTGTTAGAACCAAAAATCTCACATTTGGACTCATCAGACCAAAAGACACCAATAAGAAGAAGAGACCGAAGGACAGATTTCCACCGGTCTAATGTCCATTGCTCGTGTTTGTTGGCCCAAGCACGTCTCTTCTTCTTATTGGTGTCCTTTAGTAGTGGTTTCTTTGCAGCAATTTGACCATGAAGGCCTGATTCACACAGTCTCCTCTGAACAGTTGATGTTGAGATGTCTGTTACTTGAACTCTGAAGCATTTATTTGGGCTGCAATATCTGAGGCTGGTTATTCTAATGAACTTGTCCTCTGCAGCAAAGGTAACTCTGGGTCTTCCTTTCCTGTGGCGGTCCTTGAGAGCCAATTTCATCATAGTGCTTGATGGGTTTTGCGATTGACTGACCATCATGTCTTAAAACTTGTGGAATTTCTTTCCTTGTTAATGAGCCAATCAGTTGTGCTGTGACAGGGTAGGAGTGGTAAACAGAAGATAGCCTATTTGGTAAAATACCAAGTCCATATTATGGCAAGAACAACTCAAATAAGCAAAGAGAAACAACAGTCCATCATTACTTTAAAAGTTGTTAGGGCTAGGGTCCTTTTAACAGAATTTCCGCCTGACTGAGGTGCCCAAAGTAAACTGCCTGTTACTCAGGCCCAGAAGCCAGGATATGCATATGATTGGTAGCATTGGATAGAAAACACTCTGAAGTTTGTAGAAATGTTAAGATAATGTATGAGGCTATAACACAATTGATATGGTTGGAGAAAATCCAAAGAAAAAACAACCCGGAATTTCATTTCTTTTGAGATCCCATGCTATTACAATGGAAAGCTATGGGTCCTATGCAATTCCAGCTCCCAGATTGCAATTCCTATGGCTTCCACTAGATGTCAACAGTCTTTGTTCAAGGTTTCAGGCTTGTTTCTTCCAAAACGAGGAAGAATTTTGAGTGTTTTGGTACTGGGAGTCACAGTTGGAAATCAGTCTGGGGGCGCAACGAAGATAATTATGATAATTAAATATTAAAATAATGCTAATTTTACTTTTCTATTGAACATACTTCTTTCCGTATTAAATATTCTAGTTTAATTACATTTTAGGACCTGAGGATTAAATAGAAACATAGTTTGACTTGTTTTAACAAACTTTAGCAGTAGCTTTTTGGATTCCTTTGCCTGCATGTTGAACGAGTGTATTACTGAAAATTGATGACGCCAACTAAACAGACTTTTTGGGATATAAAGAAGGATTTTATATAACAAAACGACCATTCATGTTGTAGCTGGGACCCTTTGGATTGCAAACAGAGGAAGATTTTCAAAAAGTAAGGGATTATTTAATCGCTATTTGTGATTTTATGAAGCCTGTGCTGGTTGGAAAATATGTTGATGTGGGGCGCCGTCCTCAAACAATTGCATGATTTCGCTGTAAAGCCTATTGTAAAGCAAACAATGCAGTTAGATTAACAATAATTTAAGCTTTTTACCGATATAAGATACTTGTATGTTCATAAATGTTTAATATTACGATTATTTATTTGAATTGCACGCCCTCCAATTTCACTGGATGTTGAGTGTGCAAAAACTGAGTAGCTGTGTCCAACATTTTGACTGATACTGTATATATATATATATTCATTTATTATTATTTTTTTACGGTTATGACAGTTATTTTATTCTCATGACAGTCTTCATCCATAACCGTTGGTTACACAGTAATTGTACCAGCCCTGAATAGTTGACCAATGGCTGACCAGTAAGAACACAGAACAGTCACAGCAGGACTTCTGGCCTCCATCTTGACCAGTGAGACCAAGCTGGCAGCAACACTCCACTGACTGGACTGACCAGCCCCTCACTGAGAGAGAGCGGTTATGTTCAGTAGGCAGAAAACGTTAGGAAAATGCAGTCAAATGGAGGTGCTTGTCCAATAAGAACGCTTGTTGTCCAAAATGTTTGTGCTGCGTTGTGCCCTATAAAACACGACCCTGGATAGAAAGAGAGATATGAGAAGGGAGGTGAAGAGACACACAGATACAAGGGGAGGTGTAGAGTGATGATGGGATGAGACAGACAGACAGGAGGTGTAGAGTGATGATGGGATGAGACAGACAGATACAGGGGGAGGTGTAGAGTGATGATGGGATGAGACAGACAGATACAGGGGGAGGTGTAGAGTGATGATGGGATGAGACAGACAGACAGGAGGTGTAGAGTGATGATGGGATGAGACAGACAGACAGGAGATGTAGAGTGATGATGGGATGAGACAGACAGACAGGAGGTGTAGAGTGATGATGGGATGAGACAGACAGACAGGAGGTGTAGAGTGATGATGGGATGAGACAGACAGACAGGAGGTGTAGAGTGATGATGGGATGAGACAGACAGACAGGAGGTGTAGAGTGAGGATGGGATGAGACAGATAGATGCATTATTTGTGAAGCTGCTCTACTTCCCTCCTCTCTAACTGGGTACAGTTTCTCTCCCCTGAGGTTTGCCCCAGAAAAACACTGTCTGGCTGGGAGCCTATTAGCTTCTAGAGCTAGCTGGAGCTGGGGCTAGCTGCGGTCTGCCTCTAGTGACTCCTTTCCTCTGCTCCTCTCCTTATCTCCTACCGTTGTCCTTTCCTTTCCTCTACTCCTCTCCTTATCTCCTACCCTTGTCCTTTCCTCCTCTCCTTATCTCCTACCCTTGTTCTTTCCTCTGCTCCTTTCCTTATCTCCTACCCTTGTCCTTTCCTCTGCTCCTCTCCTTATCTCCTACTCTTGACTCCTTTCCTCTGCTCCTCTCCTTATCTCCTACTCTTGACTCCTTTCCTCTACTCCTCTCCTTATCTCCTACCCTTGTCCTTTCCTCTGCTCCTTTCCTTATCTCCTACCATTGTCCTTTCCTCTGCTTCTGCCCTTATCTCCTACTCTTGACTCCTTTCCTCTGCTCCTCTCCTTATCTCCTACTCTTGACTCCTTTCCTCTACTCCTACTCTTGACTCCTTTCCTCTACTCCTCTCCTTATCTCCTAACCTTGTCCTTTCCTCTTCTCCTCTCCTTATCTCCTACTCTTGACTCCTTTCCTCTACTCCTCTCCTTATCTCCTACTCTTGACTCCTTTCCTCTACTCCTCTCCTTATCTCCTACTCTTGACTCCTTTCCTCTACTCCTCTCCTTATCTCCTAACCTTGTCCTTTCCTCTGCTCCTCTCCTTATCTCCTAACCTTGTCTCCTTTCCTCTGCTCCTCTCCTTATCTCCTAACCTTGTCCTTTCCTCTGCTCCTCTCCTTATCTCCTAACCTTGTCCTTTCCTCTGCTCCTCTCCTTATCTCCTACCCTTGTCTCCTTTCCTCTACTCCTCTGTCTATCTGAGGTGTTACTCTATATGTATTTTCCAACATTTTCTCATAAAAAAAATATAAATCGAATTTCATTATTTTCTGTTCAGTGTACACCAGTAAATATCAACCTTTCTGTATCAATAATTTAATAACTAAACCACTGGGTGTATATTGTATATTTTAAGTTCCACTAGAACCAGATTATATGCTGTGTTATTATCTATGCATGTCACTTCAAATCAAATTTAATTTGTCACATACACGTGGTTAGCAGATGTTAATGCGAGTGTAGCGAAGTGCTTGTGCTTCTAGTTCCGACCGTGCAGTAATATCTAACAAGTAATCTAACATTTTCACAACTACTACCTAATACACACAAATCTAAAGGAATGAATAAGAATATGTACATACAAATATATGGATGAACGATGGCCGAACGGCATAGGCAAGATGCAGTAGATGGTATAGAGTACAGTATATACATATGAGATGAGTTATGTAGGGTATGTAAACATTATATTAAGTGGCATTGTTTAAGTGACTAGTGATATATTTATTACATCCAATTTTAATTATTAAAGTGGCTAGAGATTTGAGTCAGTATGTTGGCAGCAGCCACTCAATGTTAGTGATGGCTGTTTAACTGTCTGATGGCCTTGAGATACAAGCTGTTTTTCAGTCTCTCGGTCCCAGCTTTGATGCACCTGTACTGACCTCGCCTTCTGGATGATAGCGGGGTGAACAGGCAGTGGCTCGGGTGGTTGTTGTCCTTGATGATCTTTATGGCCTTCCTGTGACATCGGGTGGTGTAGGTGTCCTGGAGGGCAGGTAGTTTGCCCCCGGTGATGCATTGTGCAGACCTCACTACCCTCTGGAGAACCTTACGGTTGTGGGCGGAGCAGTTGCCGTACCAGGCGGTGATACAGCCCGACAGGATGCTCTCGATTGTGCATCTGTAGAAGTTTGTGAGTGTTTTTGGTGACAAGCCGAATTTCTTCAGCCTCCTGAGGTTTCCACCTTCTCCACTACTGTCCCGTCGATGTGGATAGGGGGGTGCTCCCTCTGCTGTTTCCTGAAGTCCACAATCACCTCCTTTGTTTTGTTGACGTTGAGTGTGAGGTTATTTTCCTGACACCACACTCCGAGGGCCCTCACCTCCTCCCTGTAGGCCGTCTCGTCGTTGTTGGTAATCAAGCCTACCATTGTAGTGTCATCCGCAAACTTGATGATTGAGTTGGAGGCGTGCATGGCCACGCAGTCGTGGGTGAACAGGGAGTACAGGAGAGGGCTCAGAACGCACCCTTGTGGAGCCCCAGTGTTGAGGATCAGCGGGGTGGAGATGTTGTTACCTACCCTCACCACCTGGGGGCGGCCCGTCAGAAAGTCCAGGAACCCAGTTGCACAGGGAGGGGTTCAGACCCAGGGTCTCGAGCTTGATGACGAGTTTGGAGGGTACTATGGTGTTAAATGCTGAGCTGTAGTCAATGAACAGCATTCTCACATAGGTATTCCTCTTGTCCAGATGGGTTAGGGCAGTGTGCAGTGCAATGGCGATTGCGTCGTCTGTGGACCTATTGGGTCGGTAAGCAAATTGGAGTGGGTCTAGGGTGTCAGGTAAGATGGAGGTGATATGATCCTTGACTAGTCTCTTTAAGCACTTCATGATGACGGAAGTGAGTGCTAGGGGGCGCTAGTCGTTTAGCTCAGTTACCTTAGCTTTCTTGGATATAGGAACAATGGTGGTCCTCTTGAAGCATGTGGGGACAGCAGACTGGGATAGGGAGAGATTGAATATGTCCTTAAACACACCAGCCAGCTGGTCTGCGCATGCTCTGAGGACGAGGCTAGGGATGCCGTCTGGGCCTGCAGCCTTGTGAGGGTTAACACGTTTAAATGTTTTACTCATCTCGGCTGCAGTGAAGGAGAGCCCGCAGGTTTTGGTAGCGGCTGTGTCAGTGGCACTGCACTGTATTGTCCTACAAATTACCTCGACTAACCTGTACCACCGTACATTGACTCTGTACCGGTACCCCCTGTATATAGCCTCCACATTGACTCTGTACCAGTACCCCCTGTATATAGCCTCCACATTGACTCTGTACCGTAACACCCTGTATATAGCCTCCACATTGACTCTGTACCAGTACCCCCTGTATATAGCTTCCACATTGACTCTGTACCGGTACCCCCTGTATATAGCCTCCACATTGACTCTGTACCAGTACCCCCTGTATATAGCCTCCACATTGACTCTGCACCCGGTACCCCCTGTATATAGCTTCCACATTGACTCTGTACCGGTACCCCCTGTATATAGCCTCCACATTGACTCTGTACCAGTACCCCCTGTATATAGCCTCCACATTGACTCTGCACCCGGTACACCCTGTATATAGCCTCCACATTGACTCTGTACCGGTACCCCCTGTATATAGCCTCCACATTGACTCTGTACCAGTACCCCCCTGTATATAGCCTCCACATTGACTCTGTACCGGTACCCCCTGTATATAGCCTCCACATTGACTATGTACCAGTACCCCCTGTATATAGCCTCCACATTGACTCTGTACCAGTACCCCCTGTATATAGCCTCCACATTGACTATGTACCAGTACCCCCTGTATATAGCCTCCACATTGACTCTGTACCAGTACCCCCTGTATATAGCCTCCACATTGACTCTGTATCGGTACCCCCTGTATATAGCCTCCACATTGACTCTGTACCAGTACCCCCTGTATATAGCCTCCACATTGACTCTGTACCAGTACCCCCTGTATATAGCCTCCACATTGACTCTGTACCAGTACCCCCTGTATATAGCCTCCACATTGACTCTGTACCAGTACCCCCTGTATATAGCCTCCACATTGACTCTGTACCGTAACACCCTGTATATAGTCTCCACATTGACTCTGTACCGGTACCCCCTGTATATAGTCTCCACATTGACTCTGTACCAGTACCCCCTGTATATAGCCTCCACATTGACTCTGTACCGGTACCCCCTGTATATAGCCTCCACATTGACTCTGTACCGGTACCCCCTGTATATAGTCTCCACATTGACTCTGTACGGGTACCCCCTGTATATAGCCTCCACATTGACTCTGTACCAGTACCCCCTGTATATAGCCTCCACATTGACTCTGTACCGTAACACCCTGTATATAGTCTCCACATTGACTCTGTACCGGTACCCCCTGTATATAGCCTCCACATTGACTCTGTACCAGTACCCCCTGTATATAGCCTCCACATTGACTCTGTACCGTAACACCCTGTATATAGTCTCCACATTGACTCTGTACCGTAACACCCTGTATATAGCCTCCACATTGA
Source organism: Salvelinus namaycush (assembly GCF_016432855.1). Lineage (NCBI taxonomy): Eukaryota > Metazoa > Chordata > Actinopteri > Salmoniformes > Salmonidae > Salvelinus > Salvelinus namaycush. Next base: position 6,470 of record NW_024061634.1, on the reverse strand, counting down.
CTCTGTACCGGTACCCCCTGTATATAGCCTCCACATTGACTCTACCGTAATACCCTGTATATAGCCTCCACCTTGACTCTGTACCGTAATACCCTGTATATAGCCTCCACATTGACTCTGTACCGTAACACCCTGTATATAGCCTCCACATTGACTCTGTACCGTAACACCCTGTATATAGCCTTGTTATTGTTATTTTATTGTGTTTTTATTATTTTTTACTTTAGTTTATTTAGTAAATATTTTCTTAACTCTATTTCTTAAACTGCGTTGTTGGTTGCAAGGGCTTGTAAGTAAGCATTTCACGGTAAGGTCTACTACACCTGTTGTATTCAGCATTTCACGGTAAGGTCTACTACACCTGTTGTATTCGACACACGTGACTAATAAAGTTTGATTTGAATGTAAATGTAATATGAATACTTGAAGTTGAGGGAAGACTACTTTAGAGGTGTTATGTATTTAACCTGTTTTTATAAAGGCTTGTCTAATGGAGAGGAGTTTCTCCTGTGAGAAAGCTCAGTCATAATTGATAGCTGCCTTTTTTATTTCCCATGGATGGGCGTGAGGTCGGGCCTAGCTGAAATGAATGTGGTTGAACTGGACCAAGGAGTTGTTGCTTGAAGCTTAACTTCCTCGTTCTGACGTAATTCAACATAATAAGAGGACCCGCTGTTCTGTGACGAGGAACAACAGGAGAAGCTGGTTTCCCAAATCCAGATTAAATCTTCACCTAATATCAATGTAAAATTAACCACCGTTACAGGGATCTGCCCATATTTATAAAGTGTCTCAGAGTAGGAGTGAGGATCTAGGATCAGGTCCCCTCTGTCCATATAAGATCAGCACTCCTCCTATAGGATGCGTTTTGGGTGTGTCCGGTGGATTGTCACCTCCTACATGAATTAACTCAGCAGGAAGGCCTAGTGGTTATGAAACAACCTGGCAGGTTCTCAGAGTTAGGGAGAGAGGAGAGGGGGGGGGGGGGGGTAGAGAGGGAGAGAGAGGGCAGGGGGAGAGAGAGGGCAGGGGGAGAGAGAGGAGAGAGAGGGCAAGAGGAGAGAGAGGGCAGGGGGAGAGAGAGGGAGAGAGGGGGGGGTAGAGAGGGAGAGAGAGGGCAGGGGGAGAGAGAGGGCAGGGGGAGAGAGAGGAGAGAGCGGGCAGGAGGAGAGAGGGCGGGGGGGAGAGAGGGAGAGAGGGACAGGGGGAGAGAGAGGGAGAGAGGGACAGGGGGAGAGAGAGGGAGAGAGGGACAGGGGGAGAGAGAGGGGGAGGGAGGGGCAGGGGGAGAGAGAGGGAGAGAGAGGGGGGGTAGAGAGGGAGAGAGAGGGCAGGGGGAGAGAGAGGAGAGAGAGGGCAGGAGGAGAGAGAGGGCAGGGGGAGAGAGAGGGGGAGAGAGGGGGGGTAGAGAGGGAGAGAGAGGGCAGGAGGAGAGAGAGGGCAGGGGGAGAGAGAGGGAGAGAGGGCAGGAGGAGAGAGAGGGCAGGGGGGGAGAGAGGGGAGGAGAGGGGGGGGTAGAGAGGGAGAGAGAGGGCAGGAGGAGAGAGAGGGCAGGGGGAGAGAGAGGAGAGAGAGGGCAGGAGGAGAGAGAGGGCAGGAGGAGAGAGAGGGCAGGAGGAGAGAGAGGGCAGGGGGAGAGAGAGGGAGAGAGGGGGGGGGGGGGTAGAGAGGGAGAGAGAGGGCAGGAGGAGAGAAACAACAGGAAGAGAGTGAGACAGCTCTAGTCAGATGGTGTTAGTTCCTGACTGTTATATGATTCAACCAGCAGACAGCGTACAGGCCTGTTATAATCCACTTCAGGATCACTGGTGGCTTGCCTAGACTCCTTCTGGAATTTAGCCAGGACACCGGGGTTAACACCCCCTACGATAAGTGCTGTGGGCTATTTAGTGACCACAGAGAGTACTGCTCTGCAGGAAATGCAGATTAGCGTCGTGATTTGCATAAATTAATTGAAAACCTCACACTAACACACGGCTATGTTAGGAGCATTGGACATGTCATGTAGTCTAGGATACAGTAGATCAGCTGCTCTGTCCACATGGTTAGACAGGATACAGTAGACCAGCTGCTCTGTCCACATGGTTAGACAGGATACAGTAGACCAGCTGCTCTGTCCACATGGTTAGACAGGATACAGTAGACCAGCTGCTCTGTCCACATGGTTAGACAGGATACAGAAGACCAGCTGCTCTGTCCACATGGTTAGACAGGATACAGTAGACCAGCTGCTCTGTCCACATGGTTAGACAGGATACAGTAGACCAGCTGCTCTGTCTACATGGTTAGACAGGATACAGTAGACCAGCTGCTCTGTCCACATGGTTAGACAGGATACAGTAGACCAGCTGCTCTGTCCACATGGTTAGACAGGATACAGTAGACCAGCTGCTCTGTCTACATGGTTAGACAGGATACAGTAGACCAGCTGCTCTGTCCACATGGTTAGACAGGATACAGTAGGCCAGCTGCTCTGTCCACATGGTTAGACAGGATACAGTAGACCAGCTGCTCTGTCCACATGGTTAGACAGGATACAGTAGGCCAGCTGCTCTGTCTACATGGTTAGACAGGATACAGTAGGCCAGCTGCTCTGTCCACATGGTTAGACAGGATACAGTAGACCAGCTGCTCTGTCCACATGGTTATACAGGATACAGTAGGCCAGCTGCTCTGTCCACATGGTTAGACAGGATACAGTAGGCCAGCTGCTCTGTCCACATGGTTAGACAGGATACAGTAGACCAGCTGCTCTGTCCACATGGTTAGACAGGATACAGTAGACCAGCTGCTCTGTCCACATGGTTAGACAGGATACAGTAGACCAGCTGCTCTGTCCACATGGTTAGACAGGATACAGTAGGCCAGCTGCTCTGTCCACATGGTTAGACAGGATACAGTAGACCAGCTGCTCTGTCCACATGGTTAGACAGGATACAGTAGACCAGCTGCTCTGTCCACATGGTTAGACAGGATACAGTAGACCAGCTGCTCTGTCCACATGGTTAGACAGGATACAGTAGACCAGCTGCTCTGTCCACATGGTTAGACAGGATACAGTAGACCAACTGCTCTGTCCACATGGTTAGACAGGATACAGTAGACCAGCTGCTCTGTCCACATGGTTAGACAGGATACAGTAGGCCAGCTGCTCTGTCCACATGGTTAGACAGGATACAGTAGACCAGCTGCTCTGTCCACATGGTTAGACAGGATACAGTAGACCAGCTGCTCTGTCCACATGGTTAGACAGGATACAGTAGACCAGCTGCTCTGTCCACATGGTTAGACAGGATACAGTAGGCCAGCTGCTCTGTCTACATGGTTATACAGGATACAGTAGGCCAGCTGCTCTGTCCACATGGTTAGACAGGATACAGTAGACCAGCTGCTCTGTCCACATGGTTATACAGGATACAGTAGGCCAGCTGCTCTGTCCACATGGTTAGACAGGATACAGTAGACCAGCTGCTCTGTCCACATGGTTAGACAGGATACAGTAGACCAGCTGCTCTGTCCACATGGTTAGACAGGATACAGTAGACCAGCTGCTCTGTCCACATGGTTAGACAGGATACAGTAGACCAGCTGCTCTGTCCACATGGTTAGACAGGATACAGTAGACCAGCTGCTCTGTCCACATGGTTAGACAGGATACAGTAGACCAGCTGCTCTGTCCACATGGTTAGACAGGATACAGTAGACCAGCTGCTCTGTCCACATGGTTAGACAGGATACAGTAGGCCAGCTGCTCTGTCCACATGGTTAGACAGGATACAGTAGACCAGCTGCTCTGTCCACATGGTTAGACAGGATACAGTAGGCCAGCTGCTCTGTCCACATGGTTAGACAGGATACAGTAGACCAGCTGCTCTGTCCACATGGTTAGACAGGATACAGTAGACCAGCTGCTCTGTCCACATGGTTAGACAGGATACAGTAGACCAGCTGCTCTGTCCACATGGTTAGACAGGATACAGTAGACCAGCTGCTCTGTCCACATGGTTAGACAGGATACAGTAGACCAGCTGCTCTGTCCACATGGTTAGACAGGATACAGTAGACCAGCTGCTCTGTCCACATGGTTAGACAGGATACAGTAGACCAGCTGCTCTGTCCACATGGTTAGACAGGATACAGTAGACCAGCTGCTCTGTCCACATGGTTAGACAGGATACAGTAGGCCAGCTGCTCTGTCCACATGGTTAGACAGGATACAGTAGACCAGCTGCTCTGTCCACATGGTTAGACAGGATACAGTAGACCAGCTGCTCTGTCCACATGGTTAGACAGGATACAGTAGACCAGCTGCTCTGTCCACATGGTTAGACAGGATACAGTAGGCCAGCTGCTCTGTCCACATGGTTAGACAGGATACAGTAGGCCAGCTGCTCTGTCCACATGGTTAGACAGGATACAGTAGACCAGCTGCTCTGTCCACATGGTTAGACAGGATACAGTAGGCCAGCTGCTCTGTCCACATGGTTAGACAGGATACAGTAGACCAGCTGCTCTGTCCACATGGTTAGACAGGATACAGTAGGTAAACTGCTCTGTCCACATGGTTAGACAGGATACAGTAGACCAGCTGCTCTGTCCACATGGTTAGACAGGATACAGTAGGCAAGCTGCTCTGTCCACATGGTTAGACAGGATACAGTAGACCAGCTGCTCTGTCCACATGGTTAGACGGGATACAGTAGACCAGCTGCTCTGTCCACATGGTTAGACGGGATACAGTAGGCCAGCTGCTCTGTCCACATGGTTAGACGGGATACAGTAGACCAGCTGCTCTGTCCACATGGTTAGACAGGATACAGTAGACCAGCTGCTCTGTCCACATGGTTAGACGGGATACAGTAGACCAGCTGCTCTGTCCACATGGTTAGACAGGATACAGTAGACCAGCTGCTCTGTCCACATGGTTAGACAGGATACAGTAGACCAGCTGCTCTGTCCACATGGTTAGACAGGATACAGTAGACCAGCTGCTCTGTCCACATGGTTAGACAGGATACAGTAGACCAGCTGCTCTGTCCACATGGTTAGACAGGATACAGTAGGCCAGCTGCTCTGTCCACATGGTTAGACAGGATACAGTAGACCAGCTGCTCTGTCCACATGGTTAGACAGGATACAGTAGACCAGCTGCTCTGTCCACATGGTTAGACAGGATACAGTAGACCAGCTGCTCTGTCCACATGGTTAGACAGGATACAGTAGGCCAGCTGCTCTGTCCACATGGTTAGACAGGATACAGTAGACCAGCTGCTCTGTCCACATGGTTAGACAGGATACAGTAGGCCAGCTGCTCTGTCCACATGGTTAGACAGGATACAGTAGACCAGCTGCTCTGTCCACATGGTTAGACAGGATACAGTAGGTAAACTGCTCTGTCCACATGGTTAGACAGGATACAGTAGACCAGCTGCTCTGTCCACATGGTTAGACGGGATACAGTAGGCAAGCTGCTCTGTCCACATGGTTAGACGGGATACAGTAGACCAGCTGCTCTGTCCACATGGTTAGACGGGATACAGTAGACCAGCTGCTCTGTCCACATGGTTAGACAGGATACAGTAGACCAGCTGCTCTGTCCACATGGTTAGACAGGATACAGTAGGCCAGCTGCTCTGTCCACATGGTTAGACGCGATACAGTAGACCAGCTGCTCTGTCCACATGGTTAGACAGGATACAGTAGGCCAGCTGCTCTGTCCACATGGTTAGACGGGATACAGTAGACCAGCTGCTCTGTCCACATGGTTAGACAGGATACAGTAGGCCAGCTGCTCTGTCCACATGGTTAGACAGGATACAGTAGACCAGCTGCTCTGTCCACATGGTTAGACAGGATACAGTAGACCAGCTGCTCTGTCCACATGGTTAGACAGGATACAGTAGACCAGCTGCTCTGTCCACATGGTTAGACAGGATACAGTAGACCAGCTGCTCTGTCCACATGGTTAGACAGGATACAGTAGGCCAGCTGCTCTGTCCACATGGTTAGACAGGATACAGTAGACCAGCTGCTCTGTCCACATGGTTAGACAGGATACAGTAGACCAGCTGCTCTGTCCACATGGTTAGACAGGATACAGTAGACCAGCTGCTCTGTCCACATGGTTAGACAGGATACAGTAGACCAGCTGCTCTGTCCACATGGTTAGACAGGATACAGTAGGCCACACACACAGTATAGAGAGTGAGAGATCGTTAGAGGGGTTTCATTCCTTTGGCATCTTCATAGACAAGCCCAGCTGATGGGAATAACCAAGCCGCTGTAATGAAACGTCACTGCATTTTGTTTAAAGGCCCAATGCAGCCATTTTTTTTAAATATCAATATCAAATCATTACTGGGTAACATTTAAGTAGTTGATTAGTGTAATATATTTCCATTACAACTATCAGGGAATAACACTGATACATTCTTCACACTTGTACAGTGTTAGTTTCATCCGCTGTTGTA
>NW_024061633.1:97500-106747 GCF_016432855.1 Salvelinus namaycush | reverse complement strand
AATGTGAATGATGATGATTTCTAATATTGTGTCTGGTTTCATCCATCAGATGTCTGTTATCTCACACTGGACCCAAACACAGTAAACAGACACCTCTCTCTGTCTGAGGAGAACAGAAAGGTGACAGGGAGGAGAGAGGAGCAGCCGTATCCTGATCACCCAGAGAGATTTGAGGTCTGTAGACAGGTGCTGTGTAGAGAGGGTCTGACTGGGCGCTGTTACTGGGAGGTAGAGTGGAGTGGAGTGGGGGAGGGGCTGAAATAGGAGTGACATATAAAGGAATCAACAGGAGAGGAAGGGTTGACTGTTGGCTTGGATACAATAACAAGTCCTGGAGTCTGTCCTGCTCTGACAACCGTTACAGAGCCTGGCACAATAATGATAATACCACTACCATAGACGTACCCTCCTCCAGCTCCCACAGAGTAGGAGTGTATCTGGACTGGCCAGCCGGCACTCTATCCTTCTATAGAGCCTCCTCTGACACACTGACCCACCTGATCACATTCACCTCCACATTTACTGAGCCCCTCTATCCAGGGTTTAGTGTTCATAATGTTGACTCTTCAATGTCCCTTTGTCAGTGACACACACTGGACACACACACACACTGGACACACACACACACACACTGGACACACACACACACACTGGACACACACTGGACAGACACACACACTGGACACACACACACACACACACACTGGACACACACTGGACAGACACACACACTGGACACACACACACACACACACTGGACACACACACACACACACAGACACACTGGACACACACTGGACACACTGGACACACACACACACTGGACACACACACTGGACACACTGGACACACACACACTGGACACACACACACTGGACACACACACACACTGGACACACACACACACAGAGACTGGACACACACACACACTGGACACACACACACACTGGACACACACACACACACACACACACACTGGACACACACACACACACACACACACTGGACACACACTGGACAGACACACACACTGGACACATACACACACACACAAACACTGGACACATACACACACACACACTGGACACACACACACACACACACACACTGGACACACACACACACACACACAGACACACTGGACAGACACACTGGACACACACACAGACACACTGGACACACTCACACACACACTGGATACACACACACTGGACACACACACACACACTGGACACACACACACACACACACTGGACACACACACACTGGACACTCACACACACACTCACACTGGACACACACACACTCACACACACACTCACACTGGACACACACACACACACACACACACACAAACACACACACACACACACACTCACACTGGACACACACACTCACACTGGACACACACACACACACTGGACACACACACACACACTGGACCCACACACACATACTGGACACACACACACACACACACACACTCACACTGGACACACACACTCACACTGGACACACACACTCACACTGGACACACACACTCACACACTGGACACACACACACACACACACTGGACACACACACACAGACACACTGGACACACACTGGACACACTGGACACACACACACACTGGACACACACACTGGACACACTGGACACACACACACTGGACACACACACACTGGACACACACACACACTGGACACACACACACACAGAGACTGGACACACACACACACTGGACACACACACACACTGGACACACACACACACACACACACACTGGACACACACACACACACACACACACACACACACACACTGGACACACACTGGACAGACACACACACTGGACACATACACACACACACAAACACTGGACACATACACACACACACACTGGACACACACACACACACACACACTGGACACACACACACACACACAGACACACTGGACAGACACACTGGACACACACACAGACACACTGGACACACTCACACACACACTGGATACACACACACTGGACACACACACACACACTGGACACACACACACTGGACACTCACACACACACTCACACTGGACACACACACACTCACACACACACTCACACTGGACACACACACACACACACACACACACACACACACACACACACACACACACACACACACACACTCACACTGGACACACACACTCACACTGGACACACACACACACACTGGACACACACACACACACTGGACCCACACACATATACTGGACACACACACACACACACACACACTCACACTGGACACACACACTCACACTGGACACACACACTCACACTGGACACACACACTCACACACTGGACACACACACACACACACACTGGACACACACACACAGACACACTGGACACACACACACACACACACACACTGGACAGACACACACACACTGGACACACACACACACACACACACACACACACTGGACAGACACACACACACTGGACACATACACACACTGGACACACACACACACACTGGACACACACACACACACTGGACACACACACACACTGGACAGACACACACACACTGGACACACACACACACACACACTGTACACACACACAGACACACACACTTGACAAACACACACCCACACACACATTCGACAAACACACACACACACTGACACTGGACACATAGGACACACACACACACACACTGGAGAAACACACACACACACACAGTGGACACACGGGACACACACACACAGGACACACACTCACACACACACACACACACACACACACACACACACACACACACACACACACACACACACACACACACTGGACAAACACAAACACACACACACACAGGACACACACACACACATGCGTGTCTTCCTATAATTGTGACAATAACACCGTTAAAATATCAATGTGATAATTTGTTGTCTTTTATGTTGAATAACAAATTGTATAATTATATATGGACATACGCTCCATAGTTGTACAAGTATACAAGGATATATTGTACTTTTCATAATAAAACATACTTGAAACAAGAAAAGCATGTTAATTGTGAAAACAGTTTGGTTATTGATGTTACGTTTCCTCTGTCAGGTTGACCTTAACCTGCGTCTGCTGTTCTCTCTTTTCTCTGCTCTATCTCTCTCTGCTCTCTCTCTCTGCTCTCCCCCTCCCTGTTCTCTCTCTGCTCTCTCTCTGCTCTCTCTCTCTGCCCTCTCTGTTCTCTCTCACTCTGCTCTCTGCTCTCTCTGCTGTCTCTCTGCTCTCTGCTCTCCCTCTCTGCTCTCTCTGCCCTCTCTTCTCTCTCTCTCTCTGCTCCCTCTTCTCTCTGTTCTCTGCTCTCTCTCTCTCTCCCTCTGCTCTCTCTGCTCCCTCTTCTCTCTGTTCTCTGCTCTCTCTCTCTCCCTCTGCTCTCTCTTCTCTCTCTCTCTCTGCTCCCTCTTCTCTCTGTTCTCTGCTCTCTCTCTCTCTCCCTCTGCTCTCTCTGCTCTCTCTCTCTCTCTCTGTTCTCCGCTCTCTGCTCTCTTTCTCTCTTTTCTCTGCTCTATCTCTCACTCTCTGCTATCTCTCTCTGCTCTCTCCCTCCCTGCTCTCTCTCGCTCTCTGCTCTCTCTCCGTCTCTCTGTTCGCTCTCTGTTCTCTCTTCTCTCTCAGCCTGCTCTCTCTCTGCTCTCTGCTCTCTCTGCTCTGCTGTTCTCTCTTTTCTCTGCTCTCTCTCTGCTCTCTGCTCTCTCTCTGCTCTCTGCTCTCTCTCTGCTATCTCACTCTATGCTCTCTCACTCTCTCTTTGCTTTCTCAGCCTGCTCTCTGCTCTCTCTGTTCTCTGCTCTCTCTCTCCCTCTGCTCTATCTGCTCTCTCTCTCTGCTCTCGCTCTGCCTTCTCTGCTCTCTCTCACTCTGCCCTCTCTCCTCTCTCTCTGACTCTGCTCTCTCTACTCTCTCTCTCTCTCTCCATCTGCTCCCTCTGCTCTCTCTGCTCTCTCTCTCTCTGATCTCTGCTCTCTCTGCTCTCCCTGCTATCTCTCTCTGCTCTCTCTCTCTGCTATCTCAGTATCTGCTCTCTCTTTTCTCTCTGCTCTGCTCTCTGCTCTCTCTGCTTTCTCTCCCTGCTATCTCTCTCTGCTCTCTCTCTCTGCCCTCTCTCTCTCTGCTCTCTCTGCCCTCTCTGCTATCTTTCTCACTCTGCACTCTCTTCTCTCTGCTCTCTCTCTGCTCTCTCTGCTCTCTCTGCTCTCTCTGCTCTCTCTCTGTTCTCTGCTCTCTCTCTCCCTCTGCTCTGCTGTTCTCTCTTTTCTCTGCTCTCTCTGTTTGCTCTCTGCTCTCTCTGCCCTCTCTCTGCCCACTCTCTGCTCTCTGCTCTCTGCTTTCCCTCTCTGCTCTCTTCTCTCTCTCCCTCTGCTCTCTCTGCTCTCTCTCTCTCTGTTCTCCGCTCTCTGCTCTCTTTCTCTCTTTTCTCTGCTCTATCTCTCACTCTCTGCTATCTCTCTCTGCTCTCTCCCTCCCTGCTCTCTCTCGCTCTCTGCTCTCTCTCCGTCTCTCTGTTCGCTCTCTGTTCTCTCTTCTCTCTCAGCCTGCTCTCTCTCTGCTCTCTGCTCTCTCTGCTCTGCTGTTCTCTCTTTTCTCTGCTCTCTCTCTGCTCTCTGCTCTCTCTCTGCTCTCTGCTCTCTCTCTGCTATCTCACTCTATGCTCTCTCACTCTCTCTTTGCTTTCTCAGCCTGCTCTCTGCTCTCTCTGTTCTCTGCTCTCTCTCTCCCTCTGCTCTATCTGCTCTCTCTCTGCTCTCGCTCTGCCTTCTCTGCTCTCTCTCACTCTGCCCTCTCTCCTCTCTCTCTGACTCTGCTCTCTCTACTCTCTCTCTCTCTCCATCTGCTCCCTCTGCTCTCTCTGCTCTCTCTCTCTCTGATCTCTGCTCTCTCTGCTCTCCCTGCTATCTCTCTCTGCTCTCTCTCTCTGCTATCTCAGTATCTGCTCTCTCTTTTCTCTCTGCTCTGCTCTCTGCTCTCTCTGCTTTCTCTCCCTGCTATCTCTCTCTGCTCTCTCTCTCTGCCCTCTCTCTCTCTGCTCTCTCTGCCCTCTCTGCTATCTTTCTCACTCTGCACTCTCTTCTCTCTGCTCTCTCTCTGCTCTCTCTGCTCTCTCTGCTCTCTCTGCTCTCTCTCTGTTCTCTGCTCTCTCTCTCCCTCTGCTCTGCTGTTCTCTCTTTTCTCTGCTCTCTCTGTTTGCTCTCTGCTCTCTCTGCCCTCTCTCTGCCCACTCTCTGCTCTCTGCTCTCTGCTTTCCCTCTCTGCTCTCTGCTCTCTCTGTCCTCTCTCTGCTCTCTCTGCTCTGCTCTCTCTGCTCTCTCTTTTCTCTGCTCTCTCTCTGCTCTCTCTGCCCTCTCTCTTCTCTCTGTTCTCTCTGCTCTCTCTCTCTCTGCTCTCTCTGCTCTGCTGTTCTCTCTTTTCTCTGCTCTATCTCTCACTCTCTGCTCTCTCCCTCTGCTCTCTCCCTCCCTGCTCTCTCTGCCCTCTCTCTTCTCTCTCTCTCTGCTCTCTCTGCTCTCTGCTCTCTCTAATCTGCTCGCTCTCTCTTCTCTGCTCTCTCTTTTCTCTCTGCCATATCTCTCACTTTCTGCTCTCTCTCTCTGCTCTCTTCCTCTCTGCTCTCTCAGCCTGCTCTCTCTCAGCCTGCTCTCTCTTCTCTCTCAGCCTGCTCTCTCTGCTCTCTGCTCTCTCTTGCTCTCTCTGCTCTGCTGTTCTCTCTTTTCTCTGCTCTCTCTCTGCTCTCTCTCTCTGCTCTCTCTCTCTGCTCTCTCTCTGCTCTCTCTCTGCTCTCTCTCTCTGCTCTCTCTCTCTGCTCTCTCTCGCTCTCTCTGCTCTCTCGCTCTCTGCTCTCTCTTTCTCTCTCTGCCCTCTCTCTTCTCTCTGCTATATCTCTCACTCTCTCCTCTCTCTCTGCTCTCTCCCTCCCTGCTCTCTCTCGCTCTCTGCTCTCTCTGCTCTGCTGTTCTCTCTTTTCTTTGCTCTCTCTCTGCTCTCTCCCTCCCTGCTCTCTCTCGCTCTCTCTGCTCTGCTGTTCTCTCTTTTCTCTGCTCTATCTCTCTCTGCTCTCTCTCTCTGCTCTCTCCCTCCCTGTTCTCTCTCTGCTCTCTCTCGCTCTCTCTCGCTCTCTTGCTCTCTGCTCTCTATTGCTCTCTCTGCTCTCTCATGCTCTCTCATCCCTGCTCTCTGCTCACGCAGCACTCTCTGTTCTCTCTCACTCTGCTCTCTGCTCTCTCTCTGTTCGCTCTCTGCTCTCTCTCTGCTCTCTCTCTCTCTGCCCTCTCTGCTGTCTCTCTGCTCTCCGCTCTCTCTGCTCTCTCTCTCTGCCCTCTCTGCTGTCTCTCTGCTCTCCGCTCTCTCTGCTCTCTCTCTCTCTGCTCTCTCCCTGCGCTCTCTCTCTCTCTCTGCTCTCTCCCTGCTCTCTCTCGCTCTCTGCTCTCTCTTCTCAAATCAAATCATATTGGTCTCTTACACATGGTTAGCAGATGTTAATGGGAGTGTAGCGAAATGCTTGTGCTTCTAGTTCCGACAATGCAGTAATAACCAACAAGTAATCTAACCTAACAATTCCACAACTACTACCTTATACACACAAGTGTAAAGGGATAAAGAATATGTACATAAAGATATATGAATGAGTGATGGTACAGAACTGCATAGGCAAGATGCAGTAGATGGTATAGAGTACAGTCTATACATATGAGATGAGTAATGTAGGGTATGTAAACATTATATTAAGTGGCATTGTTTAAAGTGGCTAGTGATACATGTATTACATAAAGATTGCAAGATGCAGTGGGTGATATACAGTACAGTATATACGTATACATATGAGATGAGTAATGTAGGGTATGTAAACATTATATTAAGTGGCATTGTTTAAAGTGGCTAGTGATACATGTATTACATAAAGATTGCAAGATGCAGTGGGTGATATACAGTACAGTATATACATATACATATGAGATGAGTAATGTAGGGTGTGTAAACATTATATTAAGTGGCATTGTTTAAAGTGGCTAGTGATACATTTTTACATAATTTCCATCAATTCCCATTATTAAAGTGGCTGGAGTTGAGTCAGTATGTTGGCAGCAGCCACTAAATGTTAGTGGTGGCTGTTTAACTTCTTATGGCTGCAGGGGCAGTATTGAGTAGCTTGGATAAAAGGTGCCCATTTCAAACGGCCTCGTACTCAATTCTTGCTCGTACAATATGCATATTATTATTACTATTGGATAGAAAACTCTCAAGTTTCTAAAACCGTTTGAATTATATCTGTGAGTAAAACAGAACTCATTTTGCAGCAAACTTCCTGTCAGAAAGTGAAAAATCTGAAATCAAGGCTCTGTTCCAGGGCCTCCCTAATCATTTGCTTGAAATCTATTAGTATACATGCACTTCATACGCCTTCCACTAGATGTCAATAGGCTGTGAGAGGTGAAATGGAGTGTATAGCTATTTCTATGGTCAAAAGAGAGAGCTTGGAATGACAGGACCCCAATTTCCTTTGTTCAGGATGACGCGGAAAGGACTTCCGCATTGGCTTCTGAAAAGCTTTTGTTATAGACGGCTAATATCTCCGGCTTTGATTTTATTTGATAAATGTGACAATATCATCGTAAAGTATGTTTTTTCAATATAGTTTAATCAGATTATTGAAATTTTTTCGGGAGTTTTGGCGTGTTCCGTTCTCTGCGTTTGTTGACGATGGACAGCTTCGCGCCACTTGGCAAGTTTTGCTTGCTAATTCGAGAGGGAAAAAGGACATTCTAAATCCAAACAACGATTGTTCTGACCCCTTGTACAAGATTCTGATGGAAGCTCAGCAAAAGTAGGAAACCATTTATGATGTTATTTCCTATTTCTGCCGAAAATGTGTAGTTGTGTTTTCCGCCTTGATTTTGGGCGCTCTCTCGCTATAACGTAAGCTGCATGTCGTACTAAAGTTATTTTTAGAATTCTAACACGGCGATTGCATTAAGAACTAGTGTATCTATCATTTGCTGTACAACAAGTATTTTTTAGTAACGTTTATGATGAGTTCTTTAGTCAGAATAGGTGAGTGTCAGAAATATATCCGGAGATTCTGGAAAATATTTGCTGCGTTTTCACAATGTATAACCACGGATTTCAGCTCTAAATATGCACATTTTCGAACAAACCATATATGTATTGTGTAATATGATGTTATAGGACTGTCATCTGATGAAGTTTATGAAGGTTAGTGAAATAATTAATATCTTTTGCTGGTTTTGTCGCTATTGCTACTGTTGCCTTGAATCAATGCTGTTGTGTGGTTGGCTATTGTAGTAAGCTAATATAATCCTATATTGTGTTTTCGCTGTAAAACACTTAAAGAATCGGAAATATTGGCTGGATTCACAAGATGTTTGTCTTTAATTTGCTGTACACCATGTATTTTTCATAAATGTTTTATGATGAGTATTTAGCTATTTCAATTTGGTCTCTGTAATTGTTCTAGCTGCTTCGGTGCTATTTCCGATTGTAGCTGCAATGTAAAACTATGATTTATACCTCAAATATGCACATTTTTCGAACAAAACATAGATTTATTGTATAACATGTTATAAGACTGTCATCTGATGAAGTTGTTTCTTGGTTAGTTTGGTTGGTTCTTGGTTAGTTTGGTTGGTTTTGTGCAAGCCACCTGTGCTGTGAAAAATGTCTTTGCTTTTTTGTATTTGGTGGTGAGCTAACATAAATATACGTGGTGTTTTCGCTGTAAAACATTTTAAAAATTGGACATGTTGGCTGGATTCACAAGATGTTTATCTTTCATTTGTTGAAAGTTCATGGTTGAAAGTTAAATATATCTAAAAAATATATTTTTGAATTTCGCGCCCTGCACTTGGACTGGCTGTTGTCATATTGTGCCCGAATTCGGGTTTGCAGCCCAAAGAAGTTAACAGTCTGATGGCCTTGAGATAGAAGCTGTTTTTCAGTCTCTCTGTCCCTGCTTTGATGCACCTGTACTGACCTCGCCTTCTGGATGATAGCAGGGTGAACAGGCAGTGGCTCGGGTGGTTGTTGTCCTTGATGATCTTTATGGCCTTCCTGTGACATCGGGTGGTGTAGGTGTCCTGGAGGGCAGGTAGTTTGCCCCCGGTGATGCGTTGTGCAGACCTCACTACCCTCTGGAGAGCCGTACGGTTGTGGGCGGAGCAGTTG